>NW_016157484.1:0-268964 GCF_001687245.7 Rhagoletis zephyria
CTTTGCGCTCTCAGTTTTTGAGTGATGGATAATTTTTTGATCTGCACGAACGTGATTTGGGCAGAAATCATGATAATTCGTACGAATTCGTACAAATTTCTTGCTTCACGAACAAACCTACTGTGTAGCTAAGAAATCTGGAAATTACAACGTCAAAAATTGCCAAAAAAAATCTGATATTTTTGCTCCCCTAATTTTTTGAGAAGCGTATTACATTTGTAGCTCAAACCATGCCAACATTTACTACCAAAACCCTTGGGAGTCCACTTGGACTACTTTGAGAATAAACGGTTTAGAGCAACCACCTTAACCTGACTTCAGTTAAGCGGTAGTTAGTAACGACGAATATTTAACACATTTCTATGGTATAGGTACTATTTTTAGACCAGGCATGGACGTTTGAAAATTTGTTTATCATTTGAAATGCTCAACTGTAGGCTGCGATTGCATTGGCTGCCTATCGATCGGCGAAAATTGCATGTGACTATGCATGTAAATGGCTTGCAACTGGGCAACTGCCGATGATGATGATGATGATGACAACAAGAACGCTATTGTGTGAGGCAACAATGAATGGTGCTTGCTAACTTAGTCCAGGCATGTGGAAAGAGAGAGAGAGAGCGATAGGCGGAAGGCAAAAAACATGATAAGTTCAACAACGAGTGGTACGAACGAGTAAACAACGTGGACAATTCGAGTGGACGACCGAGTTTGCCTAGTCTGGTCATGGTATGTAGCGTTAAACTTTTGTATGCCGCTTTTATTAAAATATCTGCAAATATGCACACAGTGGATTTACCGACAAACTACATACTCATATACATATGTATGCATGTAGTGTATGTATGTATGTATGGCAATGCATTGCATGTGCTTGTCATGATGCTCTTTCGCTGGTTGCTTTTGTTGCCACCTTAGCTGTTGCCATTATCGATTATGTAAATGTAAAATAGCATAAAATTCATTGAATGCCATTATGATGGCATCAGCCGCCATCTACATCAATGCCTTCGACGCATAGCCAGCCAGCCGTCTGTCATCATCAACGAGTTTGCCGTCAAAAAACCACAACAACAACAACAACAACGCTACCTCTTTAAAGACAGCAGCAAACATTTTTATTGAATGCATTAAAAAAAAAGAGTTGCGCGGCTAGTGGATCCACTCCGCTCTGGTCTGCCATGTGGTGCCGCCACGAGGTTGTTGTTACTTACGCCGCCAGTCGGATGCATTCACAATCAGTAAGCCAAGCAGCTAACCCCAGCCAGTTTTGCATAGTTACATAGTTCGCAGCATGGGCGGCCAGACAATTCACAACTATTGACTGCGGCAATTTGTGAGTTAATTTTCCTTTAACGAGTTTTTATGCCGCACCGCAGCTCGCAACATCAATTCGCTATTGGTGATGCTGGGGATGCTGGTGGTAGTGGTGCTGGTGGCGGTTACTCTCACGCATGTGCAACAATAGTTTATTGTTATTATTTGAGACCTTATATGTACATTTATTTGTGGCATGTGCGCTAGCATATATGCATCTACATAGTGCCTACTGTAATAAGTGTTTGTTACTTTTTTATTCATAAATTTTAAGCTTGAAAATTGTTCCTTTTTTGTTTTTTTTTGTTTGCTGATAAGCTGTTGGGACTTGAAGTTGGCAATTATTACTTCTAGAAGTATTTGTGCAGTACAGGTAAAGCGGGTAGTTAATGTTAATATATTCGACCCAGATATAATATATTTTTACGGCATAAAGTCTGTAGAAATAGTTATAGGACTTTAACAATGTTACTAATGGGTAGGCATAAGCTATTTCAAATTCTTTTACCCCTAGTGTCACCCGGATACAATTAAATAGTATCAGTCCTGAGAGAATTCACGGAAATCAATAATTTACTCCTTAGTGAATATTTCCCAGTAGGTATCGAAACAACGATTCGAGTAAAAAAAGTACTTGGTATCAAAACAAAAGTATCGCGTACATACTAGTATTTGCATGTATCGGAACATACCTAGTCAGGCCTCTATTTATGTACTTCCGAACTAGTTTGGCAATGCAAGTATCGACTGCATTATGTTTGATAGTTACTGGTAATGAGGCATCTGACCACTTGGTCGAACCAAGTACATTCTCGGTCCGCAAACCGTTATACAACATGCACCTCCGGTCATGAATATTTCGCTCAACAATGACTGGGGCTGGTCTTCGAGAGGCTGCTGATCGGCAAAACTTATGTTGCCCTCAATCTCAGATTGTCTTGCTAAATATTTGCTATCATTGAGCAAATGGGACTTCGGACAAGTTATGACAGATGGCGTCAAATTTTAAGCGAGAGACAAAAGACATAAACCCATTCCTGAGACATATTTTCGACTCCCCGACCCATGCAGTGTATAACTATGTGAAGCGGAAATGTTGGCCATCCATGAGGTAGCACGAAACCTTGCTGAAAGGTGTATAGTCAAGTAGCTGAAAGCTTCAGACTCGCACATACCCAGTACAAAGTTCCTTACAGAATGCGTTAGAGAAAAACTGAAGCTCACCGCCGACGAACTCATTGCGCCTTATCAGTGTGGCTTTAGTTCAGGCTGTTTGTGCTTCGATTTCAAAGCCGCTTTCGGCAGCATGAAAAGGTGTTTTCTTTATTGTTGTATATTTACTTTTACGAATCATCTAAAATTATTTTTGTACATTTTAAGATTCAAACATGGTGTGCCGTTTTCTCAAGAAGGTTTTGAATTTAACATCTCTCAAAATATTTTTTTTTTTTAACAAAATTTGTGTTTAAAGGGCATATAAGAGATTTAAAACATACTTGACGAAACGACCCTGTGCCAACATGTTTCAAAAGTTATAACACCCTGTGGTGGTATTTAAGTCCTAAAAAAAGTTCAAGATCTGCTTCAAGAGAGAAGATGTTATTCAAAATAGATATTTCAACAAATGTAACCACAAGTTTTAGTGTGAAAAGCACTCTACCCATCCATATACTATTTTTATTAACACCAGACTGTTAATAAATAAATAAAAAATCGACAAAACAAGTCGTACACCAAAGCAAGCGGCCGTTGCAATCTCAAAGCGTTCCTAAGCATAGGCTCATGCATCGTACGAGTATGGACAATGTGGTCAGTGTGCTGCAGCAACAAAAACAAAACGAAAATAAAGGTAAATATATGCATGCATGCATTCATACATATATACGTAAATATGTACGTGCGTATCTACATACATGTGATGTCGAAATGCAGTTTCAAATATGTATGTAGTATTGTTGGTGTTGTTATTTACCAACTTTCAGTTTGTTGTGCCGAATTGTTGTTTACAGTTTTTCACAGTCGCTGCTGCTGTTGCTGCTGCTGCTGCTGCTGCTGGTCACTTACTGCAACTGACGTTGTTGTTTACTCGTATATTTGTTAGATGTGTACACTTTGTTGGTTTTGTTGTAGTCGCAGTGATTGTTTGTTGCATTAGTGTTAATTGAAAATGTCTCCCTTACGTACAGTCAGCAGCTGGCGCTGCCTCCGTCTAAATTTTTTATCTTTTGTATAAATTTGTGTGTATGTGTGTGTTTTTTTTTAATGTACATAAGCCAACTCTGCACGTAAATATCCAAAGTATTTACGCCTAAATGTTGTTCTCTAGTGATTTCAAGTTTTATCTGCTGTTTGGCTGGTTTTACGTATTTTTGTTGACACATGCCATTGTTTTCAGTTTGAACAATTTAACCTTTAATTTGGGCCAAACTACTTTACACGCATTTGTCTGTTATGTGCTGCTACCTCTATTGTATTTGTGTTTGCTATGCGAGTGGCAGCGATAACAGCCGTAGTGGGCAATAAGTGAGTAAATAAACAAGATGTATGTATGTAGTTTTAGTAACGTTTAGTAAACAGACATCCATATAATGGCAGTGGTCATAGTGGTAGGCCAACATTTTTCTCCAGTTTTTTTTTACGATTGTATTTCTATTTTTTATGACCAATTGTGATCGAGGAATGATCAGTTGATTTGATTTCCCGTAAACTGGCATTTTTTTTTTAGATTAAAGCGGCGACAATGGTACTCTAGTTGCAAATGGGAAATTATTAAAAATCTAAACGGTAAATTTTATAATCGTGCCATAAACTGTCTGGGTAATATCAGCCGGTAAGCATTTTACAGGACGCTTCCGGCAACTGTCTTTCAACTTATCGCTCGTAAGATAATTGTAAATTCTGGCAACTCAAAAAATACATACATATATTTTTTTTTTTTTAAAAAGTAGTAAGTAAAAGAATATTAAATAAAAAAAAATATATTTTGTTTTTGCTATTTTTTTTGCTAATAACTCATGTTAAAAAAAATTATTGAGCATGGGGCCACTTACAAAAAAAAAAAAGTTGTGAAAAAAATCAACAAAAGTTTATAAATGGTAGAATTTACAGCTGCAATTTCAGAGATCACCACATCTCCTCATCAGACTTCTTCTTCGAGTTCACAATAGTTAAATAATATGAAAATAAAGCAAAACAAAATAAAAATATTTTTAAATCTTAAATGAGATTAAAAAAATAATAGTTTTTTTGATAAAACCTAAAAATTAAATTAGAAGAAAAAATTAAATCGGGCAGAAAAAATAGTACCTAAAAATTTATTTAAATTAAAAAAAATAATATTTTTTAAACGAAATCTAAAATTGAAATGAAACTTAAATTAAATGAAGTTTAGAAAAGACACACAAGTAAAATTTAAAAACAATAAATGAAGATCCTGAATATTAAAGGAAATTAAAAAATATTTATTTTTGTTTTTAAAAGAATAACAAGTTAAGAACGAAACAAAGTTAAGTTAAAAGAGAAAAACATAAAATTAGTCTCTCAAAATTAAATGAAATTAAAAAATATATATATATTTTTTTTTTTAATAAAAAATCAATACAAGTTTCTAAAAATTTAACAAAATCAAAAAAAGATATTTTTTCTTTCTAAACCATAATTCTAAAAACTAAAAAAGAAAAATTTAATTCAAAAGAAAAAAAATAAGTTCCCTAAAATTAAATTAAATTAAAAAACATGTTCTTATTTTTAAAAGAATAACATCTAAAAATTAAACGAAAATTAAATTGAGAAAGGAACAAAATCAAATTGAAACAGAAAAGAAAAATAAGATAAATTAATAAATTTGTATATAGTATTTCCCTTTTTAAAACAATAAAATCTAAAAATTAAAAGCAAATTAAATTAAAAAAAGAGGATATTTAGAAAATTAAAAAACTGCGCTGCCCGGAAACTCGCATCTCTAGAATGTAGACAATTTTTCGACAAGTCTGGGATCCTCTAAAATGTCTGCGAAGTTCAAAATGGTTTAGGAAGGGATTAGGAGTTGCTGATTCCATATGCAGACTTCATTAACAGACTGAGCTGACTTTATCAGTAAGGTGTCAGACCTTGTAAGTTCGCCATTGACCAGACCCTGAAAATAGCTCTAATAAACAAATTTGCACCACACACCAACTGCTCGCCGTTTTCAAATGCGCCTTTGATTGCCCGAAGTGAAGCTACCTGACGACTTCAGCTGTTGTTCGGGTCCAAACGAGGTTTTATACAGGGCGATTCACTTTGTCAATTGACCTTATTTCCGTTGATCTTGTTACCTATCACCGTATGGTGCGTATGGTGCTACGAGCCGTACACGTTACATATGCAACTGCGGATATATGAGCACGAGTTTTTATTTTGAATATACTCGTATTTAGTATTACAGGTCTATTCTACACGTTACCGAAGATTTTGTGACCGGAGAATTGTATTACCAAAAAATGTTACCACTTCTTGTCACCGCGATTCTAGGTACGTTGGTAATGCAGTGAAAATATTCAGCAGTTTAGCTATGAAGATTTGTGGAAATTCTTCTATTGCATATTTCACGGGGCAATATGTTGTTACCAGTTTATGAGATGGTAAGCAAGTTTACCGGTTACATGACAGACAATTACCGGTTACAAAATTTATGTTACCAGCGCAGAATAGATCTGTTAGTGTACCTCTATTTTCGACCAAAAACACTTTTTGTCGAAAAATGTAACAACTCGTGAGATTTGAGCATGTACAAAGGTATACGATATGTACATTTTAGTTATGTAGGTGGATGTGTTTTCAGGTCATTTACAACTTTTCCAGCTACTGTTTGCAATGTAAACTGCTAGTTGTAAACCGAAACTATCAAAAACGTGTATATTTAATTTACACTGCGTTAATTCTCCGCTGATAAAAAGTTGCAGCTAACCATTTCGTGCAGGAGAATGATGATTTTAGTTGTTTAAATGCAACATGCTTTCAATATCCACAACACATACCAACGTAAAAGTAAGATACATAAAATGAGCTTATAAAAATTAAACTAAATTCAAAAAATATGCATTTTTCTCTTTTTTTTTTGCGTTGTGGTAAAGCCGTGTAATGTGGTTTAGTCAATTTACTTTTAATTCTAGCAAATCTACATACAACGTCTGTATTACCTTAACATGTCAAGCCCTAACTGCCAAAATAACGTATGCGAGATTTATTTTAAAACTTTCATTTTGATGCAGAAATGCATCGAGATGCTCTAGGCATATTTCTGCCTCAAACAAAAAAAATTTTTGAAAAAATGAGGCTTACGTTATTTTGGCGGTTAGGGCTTTAATTTTGTTTAAAAACATGCTAAGGGAGTTTTTCGGTACGAGGAATCCATTTCTGCACTTATCTTCTTCTTAAAACTACCACCAGAGGGCGCAACAGTAAAGACTTTCGCATTTTCTTCGAAATCTATTTTCGCAATTTGGCAAACTCCAAATTGATTTTAGACCCATGGTTTCTTCGGTAAATTTACTTAGAATTATACGTAAAATGCTTCTGTGCTATACGCGCAGTAAAAAAAAAATTACCCGCACTAATGCATGTATGTACATATGAAAGGTACATTTTTTATGCCTTTAAAATATTTAAACGTTTTACTTACAGGCGTAAGACATTTTTATATGGAGGCTGTTCTCTGCGCTTATGTTACTTCGAACTTACCTGTAAATAAAGGAAATGAGGAAATATATTAGTTACTTTGTATGCAAATCTCGTAAGTATTTTTGTAATTAAAAAAATATTGGTTACATAAACTTTGTTGAAGCTAAAAAAAGGTTATCTAAGTTTTTTAAGTGTTCTCTACCAAACACTTCATCAATTAAAACAATCATTTTCTTCATTTTCAATGCAGCGCAATCAAAACGTTTGCTCAAGGTAGCCGGGGTTTTGAGAATAATAAGCTGTAACAACAATCATATGCCAATAAAAACAAAGAAACAATAAAAAATGAACCCATGTGACTGTTGGTAAATATCCGAAGAGGCTAAAATACAGAGGATGCAATTAAAAAGCGAATAAAATTACACAAAAAAATAAAATAAAAATAAAAATAAAAATAAAAATAAAAATGACACCCGGTCATTGAAACAATAAAAAAAGTCAACATATTAAGTCGGTAAATAAAAGTCAGTTAAAACATTAAGTCATTGAAATTTGACGACGACGGCAGGCAGTCAACAGGCAAATCAAGGCACATCTGCAATGCCGCATCCGTTTTATATTGCAGTAGCTTCTGCTGATGTTCTTGTTGTTGTTGTTGTTGATGTTGTTGTTGTTTTTGTTTTGTTGTTGTTGTTGTTGTTGTTGTTGCGGTTGTTTACAAGTTAACTTGAGTGCCGATACGTGCAGCTGCTTTAGCTATCACCGCAAGTAGTGGAAGAAAATGACAAAACGAGCGACAACATTAACCCTCTACAGTCGTTTGGGCCAATTCTACATTAGTCTCTTAGAGACTTTAAAGAGTACTAAAATTTCGTATTTAAATCGTCAGCCACTATATATAAATAATAAATAATATACATATTTGACGAGTATGAGTTAAAGGTGGTCTGCAAAATTTCTGAAATCAGTATGCAAAATCAAGAAAAAATGCTCGCCAATTTATTTATTCAAGAAAATTTACAGCAAAGTACTTTTTCAAGCAACAGAACTAATCAGAAATATTTCTTGTGATTTTTCTTGAGGAAATAATTATCTAAGATAATTTTCAAAAGGATTTACACATAATATTATCACTATTTAACAAATAAAATCACATAAGACTTTAGTAGTTCTGTTCATCATCGGGAGACTGAAAAGTAAATGTTTAACCTTTTTCCTCAAGTAGACATTATTCGTAGAGTTAAGACTGATTTCTGATTTAGAAAAAAAGTCATTCACAGCATCGAAGTGATAGCTGTCACACACATACATATATGATCGCTCTCAGTGTATTTTCAGGTTCTCGGGTTTCAATAGCTCTCAGTGGATATCTTGCTTTCTTTCTATCTACTTTCATCCCTCTAGCAATCACACAAACATTTGGTTGCGAGAGACCTAAGAGGGCAAACAATCGGCTTGGTTTCTTAGTTTTAGTCTAAGCCGACAAACGGTTGGTAGTCTCAAATAGAAAGTAAGAGTTTTCTTAATTAGGATGAAACGCTTGCCTGAATAGGGCTTTCTTTGGTCCTTCAGTACTAAAAAAAAAGAGAAACTGTACTCAAAATGCTAGACAGAATTTTTAAATGTGTATATTGAACTGGTATGCGCCACACTACGGGCTAAATCACATCTTTTTTGTTTCAAATATAGGAATAGAGATAGCACAATATATTTTTTTAGTGAAGCTCAAGTTATGTTGATTAAAAGAAAACTATAGGAAACGTATTTTCTCCTTATCTTAAGTGCTGAAATGAGGGTCCAAGTTGACCATGTTCAAAAAATTGATGACCTTCCTTTTTGCTGTGCCTCAAAGGACAATTATGATATAGACGCATTTTTTAGTTTTTTCTTTTAATTGTATTAAATTTAATGCGGACTGAGGAAAAGTTAATTAGGATACCATCGACCCCTAAATTAGTGTTTGAAATAAGGATTGAGTAGCTAAACCCAGAAAATTGACTAAACACATTGTAAAGTGTTTTCGTAGGAGGTGAAAACGAGTCCATGGTCAATTTCGCCCCCCATTTCCGCCCTTAAAGTAAAGAATATTAGCATTCGCTTTAGTTTTTATTTAATCAATATAACTGGAACTTTATTTAAAAAAAAATTATTACTCCTGTTATATTAGATTTTAGCAAAAAAAATGTGATTTATCATTCTAGTCAAACTGCAAACTACTTTTATTTTTTGGTTTAAAAAAATACATTTTTTACAATACAATTCTGAACAACGCTGCAAAATGATCGTCGGTTGCGGGTTAAAGCACAACAACTGCAGAGCAATCGGACGCACATAATTTGCGTATTAAATTGCACGAAAAAAATTCCTATCCACTTGTCAAGTTAGGTTTAAACTGTCCGCTGTTGCCCGTCTTTTTTGTTGTTTTTATAGCATTTTTTTTAAACAACTCTCACATATACATTCATACATGAATACATTGTTTATTGTTGTGTTTGCTTCCTTTGACTGTTAATTTTAGGCGCGAAAACTTAACCTTGTAGAACTGTCACTTTTTGGATTTTACGAGCTTAATTTGCAACTCTTTTAGGTATTTTCCTGCTAAAATTCGTTACAGCCCTTTTTTGTTTTTTTTTTTTTGCGGTGAAAACACGACTGGGTTGCTTATTAGCTCATTTTAATTGTTCCTGGTAATTGTTTGTTAGTTCAGTACATGCTCGCCCCTTTAAGACCAAAACTGTAGTTGTAACGGGCTTACAGCACAGAGGCCTTGTTGTTAAATAAAGTTGTTCTTCATGCCCATTTAACTTCTTTAGGGCTATGTACATTGTATATACATACATATATATTATGTATGGATGTGTGAATGCCTTTCAGATATTCAAATGCAATCACAATAAGTTTTTTTTTTACATTTTCCGGCTAGTTTCGCGCAAGTAAGTGCGTAAGTACGAAATACTCTCACAAAAGTGCAGAAACTGCCCGAAACCATGGGAAAGTGATATTCAGGTTTTTTCACTTATCAATCAAAGAAACACAGCTGGATATGCATATATATATGTAAGTATTTTGTAATGCTTATCATTATTCCTCTTCTTGTGGCTGTTTGGGCGCCCGCGAGCAAAAAAACAGACGTACCTGCCGCAAAGTTTTTTTGCATTTAATTTGTTTTTAACTTCCTGTACTAAATGCTAAAATTACCTTCGCTTTATATTTCTACCTTTTTATTTAATTTAATTTAAATTTTATTTTTTTTTTTAGCTTACTTATCTGGCGGGTATGCGTCAACATGCAGATAGCCACAACGACAACAAATATGGCCGCCTAAAAATATCAATAAACAATGCGCAGCCTTTGTAATACGATATTCACCGCTCAATGTTTACTCAGTGTCAAATTTGCAAAAAAATAATATTCTAATATAGAAATGCATGTGTGTTTACCTACTAGAAGAAACAACCCAGTCGGAAAAATTAGGAAAGGAGGCTTTATAGAAGCCCTTATTTATGTTCCTTTCAGGTTTGATTATTTACGCCTTTTTATTTTGTTTGAATCCGCCAGAGTTTCAAAGCATTCTGATAAAGTGCAAAATTTATTTCAAAAATAATAATGACACAGTTCAAATAAATATATTCGCGAAGCTATGGGTAAATTATAGTAAAACTGCGCAATTAATTTTTCTCTCTGATGTTAGGATTTTTTTAAAAGGACTTTGAAATTTAAAAAATATCACTATTTCAAAAAATTATTTAAGAAACTCAGTGCAAAAAATTCTGTTGAATTATAACAGAAAAAAATTTTAGGTGCATAAGGACAAATGGGTATGAAAAATGTCCTTTACAAATTTTGTCCTTAAATATTCTTGAAAATTTTCAACTTTTTTTTGAAAAAATTATTTTTAGAGGACTATCTAATATACGCACGACCTCATCATCGAATTTCATCCTGCAAACTTAATTTAAAAAGACAAATTTTATTAAAAGCGGATTTTCAGTACCATTCGACTTGTCAACCAAAAAACTTGTTGTTTTAAATATTATTATTTTTAAATTCTACAAAATTTCCTTCTCTCATTTAGTACCCATATTGTTATGCTACATTGCACTGATTTTTTTTTAATATTTTATTTAATCAATCATATCTTTAAAATTTCAAAGTCCTTTAAAAAAAAATCCTGACGTCAGAGTGAAAAACTAAAAACGCATTTATACTATATGTATTTGGCCCACAGATTCTTGAGTATATCGATTCTTTCGTGTGTTTTGAAATTTTTTTTGTTTTTGTCGCACGCTGTTATATGAAACAGAAAGGTTAAATAAGTTTATCGCAAAGTAAAGATAAATGTTGCCACATCAATATATCATTTGCTGTGCAAAAAACACAAATTCATATTNTTTTTTAGCTTACTTATCTGGCGGGTATGCGTCAACATGCAGATAGCCACAACGACAACAAATATGGCCGCCTAAAAATATCAATAAACAATGCGCAGCCTTTGTAATACGATATTCACCGCTCAATGTTTACTCAGTGTCAAATTTGCAAAAAAATAATATTCTAATATAGAAATGCATGTGTGTTTACCTACTAGAAGAAACAACCCAGTCGGAAAAATTAGGAAAGGAGGCTTTATAGAAGCCCTTATTTATGTTCCTTTCAGGTTTGATTATTTACGCCTTTTTATTTTGTTTGAATCCGCCAGAGTTTCAAAGCATTCTGATAAAGTGCAAAATTTATTTCAAAAATAATAATGACACAGTTCAAATAAATATATTCGCGAAGCTATGGGTAAATTATAGTAAAACTGCGCAATTAATTTTTCTCTCTGATGTTAGGATTTTTTTAAAAGGACTTTGAAATTTAAAAAATATCACTATTTCAAAAAATTATTTAAGAAACTCAGTGCAAAAAATTCTGTTGAATTATAACAGAAAAAAATTTTAGGTGCATAAGGACAAATGGGTATGAAAAATGTCCTTTACAAATTTTGTCCTTAAATATTCTTGAAAATTTTCAACTTTTTTTTGAAAAAATTATTTTTAGAGGACTATCTAATATACGCACGACCTCATCATCGAATTTCATCCTGCAAACTTAATTTAAAAAGACAAATTTTATTAAAAGCGGATTTTCAGTACCATTCGACTTGTCAACCAAAAAACTTGTTGTTTTAAATATTATTATTTTTAAATTCTACAAAATTTCCTTCTCTCATTTAGTACCCATATTGTTATGCTACATTGCACTGATTTTTTTTTAATATTTTATTTAATCAATCATATCTTTAAAATTTCAAAGTCCTTTAAAAAAAAATCCTGACGTCAGAGTGAAAAACTAAAAACGCATTTATACTATATGTATTTGGCCCACAGATTCTTGAGTATATCGATTCTTTCGTGTGTTTTGAAATTTTTTTTGTTTTTGTCGCACGCTGTTATATGAAACAGAAAGGTTAAATAAGTTTATCGCAAAGTAAAGATAAATGTTGCCACATCAATATATCATTTGCTGTGCAAAAAACACAAATTCATATTTCCATATGCCATAGCTATAAAACTACAAGGTGCGGTAGCTAACAGTCGCAATTGTGCTCGCTGTTCCCACACTTAATTTATACCCATTGCAAGTTTATTTAAATTTGAATTTTTTTACGAACAACTAAGCGTCATGCATGGCGATATGAGTCATATAGCATATTATCATACGAAAATATAGTAGGTACGTATAAATACATATATAGTACGTAAATATGTATATGTGTACACATACATACAAATGTACGCTAGTAGGTATATAATACTAAAGCAATTGTGTGTTTCTTTTGCATAATTTAAACTTGCCATTTTTAAACGGATTTTCAGGCTATTTTATTTATTTCAACGAAATATTCATCCGCATAATTGCATGTTAATTTCAAAAATTTATACATGCATGCGAACGCTTACATACGTACAATATGTACAATACATATGCAAATCTACATACATACAAATGTAAGGACAACCGTGCCAGGTAAATATAGTCAAGACAGCATAAAAGCCAGCCGACGGCAATAGAAGTGTCGGGCATCCGTACAGATATGTACTATATACGCAAAAAATGTCCTGCATGCGCTTACATTTACCGCTATACTCACATACCTACATTTTATACATATGCATGTGTATGTGAGCCAATGGCTTTTGTGCGGAATTTAAAACAGCTGCTGCTCTTGATACAAATTTTTTGGCTGCGTGTTGCTTACAATACGTATAGGTACACTTGGTTTCATGTTTTTTGTGCAGCTAGTATGTATGTATGCAGGTATGTTCATGCATCCCAAAGTATCAAGTTGTCACACATATCCTGTATGTATAAATATATACCTACATATGTATGTACATATTTATGTATATGAACGTATGTCTATGTAAGTTTGTAAAGGTTTTCCCTCCACTGTTACGTAATAAAGCTTTGCAGACAAGGTAAGACAAATACATTCATGAATACAGTGATTGACAAAAGTATTGGCACAGAGAATTTTTATAAATATATGAAAAGTTTTTTTTTTTAGATATTTTTATGAAAATATACGTTATACTACAAAAAAGCATCCAAATAAAGAGGGTACTCAACTGTACGCGCAAGTTTCTTATTTTCGCAATTGGGCAACTTGGCGCAGTGTGTTTCATGAGAACAATTTTATATTTTGTACAATTTCTGACAGTTACTTACTTGACAAGTCTTGATTTAAGAAGTTAACAACTTGACAAAATTGCCGCTCAAAGTTGCTCTTTTCTTGCCAAACTTTTCACATTTCATTTTCGAGGGTTTAAAATTGCCCCGTTTGCGAGGGTTGTCCGCCTTTAAGTGAGTACTGTAAAGATCTCTAAATCTCAGGAAAATTCAATAAATATGCACAATAATTTGCAGTTTTCTATTCAGATTTTGGTATGCAATTTTATAGCCCATTCAATTTGAGTGCCAGCTTGAAGTTTCTTAAAAATCGCGTTGATTTTTAACCGACTTCCAAAAAAGGAGGATGTTATCAGTTCGTCGGAATATTTTTTTTTTTTTTTATGTATGTTACCGCATAACTTTGGACCACGTCAACCGATTTCGATAATTCTTTTTGCATCGGAAAGGTAGTGTCTCAGAGGTGGTCCCATACTAATCTGGTTAAGATCCGATCAGCGGATCATGAGATATATATATATATTTTTTTTTTTATATGAGAGTTGAAGTCGGTTTTTATTTTGCTAAAAATTACTTGTTAGCAATTCTTTTCTAGCAATTTCTTTCATGCGAAGTATTTTAACAATTTTTGTTTTTTGTATGGAAGAAAATAATAACACCATCCGCAAAAAAAAAATCCAAAAAATTGACGCGATTTTCCAGCAGCTTCAAGCTTGAACTTTGTTGCTTTAAAATTGAATGGGCTATAAAGATACATACTTAATGTACATATATATTTTTTAATTTTCCTGAGTTTTGCACAAACTTTAGATATTTTATTTTTATGTTTTTGGTGCTAGTATGAACTATACTTTTATAAAAAATTTGTGAAAAAAATTAAGTAAAAAATTTTGAATACATTGCGAAAAATTCTTGGTGCCTATACTTTGGTTCATCACTGTAAATATAGTGCGCGATACATATGTAGTAAGAAAAAATTTATTTGAGTACGAAATGAAGTTAATTTCATAAAAGTCAAAAAGCAAAGACACATGCACACATAGCATATTTGTAAGCAACAGTGTTGCCATATTCAAAGATTTACCTGTACATTACAGATTCTTAGGGAAGCTTACAGCTTTAGAAACTGCCTTCTAGTACAAGGTAAAAATTTCAGATTCGAACGAATAAGTTAAAATATCGATTTTCTCTTTTTGGAAGTAGATTTTTAAAATTAAAGGGTCAATGTAGCTCGCATTTGAGAAAAAATTGGTTAAACTGCAATTCAGTAATGCGATAAAAACCCACAATTTTCACTCCCTTCTGTTGTGAAGGTAAAATTTTTTTGAAAAATCTAAACAAAACTGGCAAACACGGGTACACACTAGGGTGGCCCATACCATTTCCACGAAAATATTTTTTGATTTAAAAAAAAAAATAGGGGCATATTTTTTTCGATAAAGAACAATCCTAAAGGGTGAGAGCATACAAATTTCGACTTTACTTTACACACACGTATGGTATGTTTGTATGGCTTACTGACGATGAAGCTTTTTAGTGCTGTAAAGCATAACACGACAAAGTTCAATTTTAGCACTATATTCGAACATGTGCAGGTCTATGTTTTTATACCCGAGCGCACTTGTGCACAAGGGTATATTAATTTTGTTCACATAACGGTTGTTTGTAACAGCCAAAACGAATCGAGATAGATATAGACAAATGTATACATAAATGATCAGGATGAAAAAAGAAATCGATTAAGCCATGTCTGTCTGTCCGTCCGTCTGTCCGTCTGTCCGTCTGTCCGTCTGTCCGTGTACACGATAACTCGAGCAAAAATTGAGATATCTCAACGAAATTTGGTATGTAGGTTTCCCTTAATCCAAGGTAGGTTGGTATTGAAAATGGGCGAAATCGGACTTTAACCACGCCCACTTCCCATATAACGGTAATTTCCAGAAATACGAAAACTGCGATATTTTAGTAACTACTGAAGATAATTCACTCAAAATTGATATTTACAATAATTTTTAGACGAAAAATAAGAATATTATAAATTTTTGGAAAATGGGCGTAGCCACGCCCACTTATGGTTACATGTGTATATCTTGGTAACCGCTGCACCAATTTCTTCCAAACTTGGCACAGTTGTTGGCCTTGGTACAGCATAAAAAACCGCCGAAACTTTTTAAAATCGGACAATAACCACGCCCACATCCCATATAACGGTAATTTAGAGAAATACAAAATCTTCGATAAATCAGTAAATATTGAAGCTAATTTATTCAAAATTGATGCTTGCAACAATTCTTTACCAAGAAATACGTTTATGGTAAAATTTTGGAAAATGGGCGTGGCACCGCCCACTTATGATATGTATATCGGTAACCGTTCTACCAATTTGTACCAAACTCGGTATTTTTATTGCGCTTGCCACATAAAAGCAAAACGTTGAAAATTATTGAAATCAGACTAAAATTACGGCCGCTTTTCATATAACGGTATATTTCAGAAATGCTTAAAACTGCAAAATTTCACATATATTTAATACTTGCGCCGGGTATTTAATGTTCGGCTCCACCCGAACTTAGACTTTCATACTTGTTGTAAATAAATTTTTGACAAATGAATGCCATATCCTTGCGACATTCGAAAATGCGCAGAAAAAAAAAACAGAAGCAGCAGGATATCGTAAAGAGAATGACTTTAAAGCAGACAAGAAAAAAATGGTGCTCAATACTCGCACAAAGAAAAAAGTGACTTATAAGTGAAAAGGTACATAGTAAAGTAAGCAACATCAAAGACGCCACATACCTGCCGGCGTACGTGTCAATCCTGTACACTTTCTTTCTCGTTTCGGTGACTCCTACATCTACATACATATGTACATACACATCAAGATGCACTGTCAAACAAACACTGGCAGTGCAGCCATGCAGTGTATGTACATCCCCTGCAGAAAAATGTATCAATTGATAAAAAATAACCCATTTGCAGTTAGCTTTTTTGCGGAATTTCTATAAAATATTTAACTTGTAGTTAGCTACAAGAAGCTAACTTGAAACTAGTCGACAAGTAATGCATGAGTAATGCTGGAGATTTGTTTCTTTAAACGCGTTTCTATTTAATTATCCTGCACTTCCCAAATACTTTTTTCGAATTGAGGACAAATAAATTCAAAAATAATTTCATATTATCGTTTTGAAGTTCTGAAATGTAATAAAATAAATAAAGTAAATAAAAAAATTAAAAAATTGTTTTGTTTTTCCTATTGATATTTTATGTCCAAAAGTAGCTAGTTACAAGTTAGTTATATCAAACGCAGCGGTAGCCACCCTTTACCTACTATTTCGCGGCCATCGCCATACTTAGCTTTTGGTACATTTCCTGCAGGGTCGCCACCAGCGATTTTACTTTTCTAAGTGTGCGTGGCAAATATGCACTCTATCCATATAAAATCTTTCGTCTGCATTTTAAAGTTTAACTTCAAACAAAAAAAAAAAAAAAGTTGTAGAAACCTTTTTGTCACATAGCCGTAGACCGCTGCAAATGATAGCTGGTGCTAAGGGTTTTAAGAAAAAATTCTACTTGCACGTGCAGAATCTTTGCTGATGAGCAAAAAATTCCAGTTTTTAAGGCACAGGTAATAATAAGGAGCATAAAGAAATGTTTGTGTTACATAAAAAAAAAAAAACTGGTATGAAAAGAAAATGAAAGTAAAACAAACAGTGACATAGACATGTTTCGGAGTTATGACACGTAGTGTGCGATTCAACAAAAAAATTAACGAAATTTAGTAAAGCTTTTGGTATCAAAAGAAATATTCCGAAAAGCAGGTGATCCTTTACATTTGTGAACATATGCAGCAACGAAGTTAGAGACAAAAAACTGTACTGTGTTTATGTATATCCAAAATACGAGCTGCTCAGACGACAGGTGCAAATAAGCCAATGAATTTGGTAGTGAGTTTATCAAAGGATTCGCAAATGAGCTTGAAAGAGGGAAAAGATTTGTCTGCGTAAAAAGCAGACACACTATAAAAAAATAAAAATAATCAAAAGAAAAAGATAGCAAAAACTTTATATTTAAAAATAAGTACACTTAAAACTATTTTAAAGACAAATTTGTTTGTTAGTACGAGTTTAGAAAATATTAGTAAAAAAAATTAGTAGTATGCAGTGGTGGAAAAACTAAATGGCATGCGACGTTTTAACACATATTGGCTATTTTTCTTTTTTTTAATAATTAGTATTTCTTTATAAAATTCTAGCTAATTTTTTAATAAAACCCATATAAACTTAAAAAATTCCTCAAAAATGGATCACTTTGAGTATGCAGTTTTAAATTTTAGTATCATAAAGTGCAAGTTTAAGGTTGCTAAAAAATCGCGTTGATTTTTTATACGTTTTTTCTGACACAATTACGCATTTTTTCCATACAGAAATTGCTTAGGCGATTACATAGTCAAACAAGAAGAAAAAGAAGAACGACGTCTTGCTGTCCTGTTGGCACAACCCTCACTACCGTTTTGTCTCCACACTCCACGGTCTACCAAGACCCCAAAATAAGAGATTCTAGTTCACTATGTTAAGGTCCACTTCTAGCTGCATCCTCTCTGATCCAGGGCTCTAAAATTACACTAGTATCTAAAGGCCTCCTCGCTGCAAATTAATTTGCACTACTTCACTTGTATGAGGAGCTCACCGTCCTGCTCTACTGAACTAATCTCGGTACTTGTTCGGCCATAAAGGGTAAGAAAATGCGTGAGATGTCATTGGTAATAATAAGCTTGAACGCTCCACTGATCTATGCTACACGCCGAATGGAGAAGTCCACGTATTTGACAATCCGCTATTCACTGGCGAGACGCGAAAGCTTCATATGAATCTCTCGCGACGTCGCTGATATAGCGTACTTCGCAACATCCGCTTGCTTCAGCCGTTTGGGATCAGCCTCGTAGCGGCTCTTTTTCTTTTTCTTTCCGCTATATACATACATATATCTAGGTTTGTCCAGACTGGTTGGTTGGTTGGTTGCGTACATTCCCAGGACCGAATTAGAACTGAAAGCACCATTTTGAAACGCTTTCTCTGGGACCCTTGATTTTATCCGCTTTCATGTTCGTATTGTTCGACATTTGGATATCCGGATGAATCTATTTAGGTTAGTAATGGTGACTTTGGACATCTCCCTAAGATTTTGTAAGAAAAAACTCCCAAGTGTGTTCTGCCTTATTTGTGCCAATGCTGAGCACTCGCTAAGATAGCGTATGATCGCTACGGTACCGTGGGTTGTACGGAAGACCCATTATAGCTGCATGTTCACCAATGCCCCAACGTCCCGTTATAGTGGCTATTAATTTGACTATATCTTTCCTCGACCTCTTGAGTAGTTCTTATGTCTTTAGCCTGTCATAATGCGACCAGGTGTTCCTCGCAGTTTTGTAGGTTTGAAGAAAGTCCAGTCTAGAGTGTTGCATTTATCTCGATTTTGTCGAGGTATGTACAGGACTTTCTGTTCCCGACTTTTTGGTTACTTTTAGCAACGCCGCGTTCTTTATCTTTCGCTGCGCTTGCAGGCATTAGAGTTATTAAATTTGAATATTGGCATAGCAGTGGTCATATGGCTGGCGCCTTTCATTTTGTTATGACTCTTTTTTTCTGATTTACTACGGCTGGTCTCACAGCTTTCCATATATGCTATAGCAACTCATAAGGAGTCCTCTTACTCACAGTATGACATCAATTGATGTTTAATCACAGTTTTATAGCCAAATACAAAAGTACACCCTAAGTATTTTTCCTGAAACGATTAAATTTTTTTTCATACAATTGTAAGTATTTATTGTTTTCAACTTTATCAAAAAGCCAATTCCATCGGTCGCGCGAAATTCAAAAAGTCCTCCAACGATAGCATTTCAGATAAATGACATTGGAAAAACGTACTTACTTTCTCTTGGCTTTATCCTATTTCTATACATAAATGGATTACTTATACACGCTCACATGATGATTTTCCAAAATGGCAAATATACTTAGCACATGAATTTGTTCAAAAAGCTCGCATGAGTCGAGTCGACGCAGTTGTACTACTTGCAATTTGTTCACAAAAAAAGCTTGGAGACGTGATATTTGGTTATTTCAGAGTTTGGTTTGTCTATCGTGGCGAAGCTGCAGCAGGCAAAAGTGCCAACGGAATTTAGAAGCACATATTTCATAGATATGTAAATGTACTTGTATATGTATATAAAATCATAAGGAAATGAACATACTTATATTAGCCTTCCTTGTGTGCGCATTCGAGTTAAGCATAAATTAATTTGCCTGCTTAGTTGTCGCTGTTGCGTTATCCGAATTCCTTGAAGTGTACAAATAGGAAAATGAATATAAAAAGATAAGGAGGGATTTGTGTATGAATGGAATTTACTTTTATGATAAAAGGAAATGTTTTCAAACTCCAAAAGGTGAACACCTCGAAGCTTGAAAAATGTTATTTAAACTTTAATGGCTTTATTAATAAAAAATAAAGTAGCTTTATAAAAGGTTTATAAAAGCTTTCATTTATTAGTAGGAAGTTCTACGGAAATTTGCTACGCTTTCTACTACGGTTTTCTAAAGCTAGTCACCTAGTTCTTGATGGAGTCACGTTCAGTAAATTTCAATCTGTATTAGGAAGGCAACGAGAGAGCGGACGAATGGCCAAGACGGTGTTTTCGATATTTCTGAACTTAATTCGAGTTTGACTTTGTCGACTTAAAGGCTTTGATCGCCATTATCGATTTTTTAAGAAACGGGTTTCGTATGCTTAAAGGCTTCTGCACCATGTTAATTGTATACATTTGAACTCTTAAAGATAGAAGAATCAAACCTACTTGCAATCATCTGATTAGCGATTTGGACCTCTAGCGCTCATTGCAGTAAGCATGTGCTACACATTTATTCATTACTGGCAAATACCCGGCGCGCTTTGCTGCGCCTTAAAAGTATTTTTATTTATATTTTTTTTGATACCCGTATTGTAATATATTTTATTTATTTTATCAATTCAATTAAATGAAGATTTTCTAACAGGTGGCAAACCTCCTCAAAAATATATTCGGTAGTAAGCTTTCCTAAACCTCTTCAGTTTGATACCCATCAATTAAATTTAATTAAAATTTTCAAACATTTGGCAACCTCTAAAAAAATATTTTCGGCTGTAAGCCTTCTTAAACCTCTTTATTTTGGCAGCCATTCTGCAATATTTACTTTGTCTTATCGATTTATTAAAACTGAAATTTTCAAAAAGGTGGCAACTCTCTAATTTTTTCATTCTATATTTTAAGTTACACCTCTGACACTACATCGGTGAAAACTGCATTCAATTTCATGCATTAGATTTCGAGTAATGCGCTCACAAATATACATACAGACAGACAGACAAAACTTCTAAAAATTGGAAATTTGGCTTCTAGTGCTCTAATAGGGACCCACCTTCTTTAATATCTACAATGTGCAGACATCGGTCTGTTACAATTTTATTATATGTACCTATAAATTTTATATTAAAATCTTCATTTACTTTTTTTTTAATGCTTCGCCCATCGCACAGCTCTTTCTTTTCGATCTTCATTTGAATTTTAATTACATTTCACTTTTACAACTTCTTACTAATAATCTCCTTATTTTCCTTTCCCAGAGAACAGGTCTAAGATGGCATGGCAGCCAGCCTTTCACTTTCCTGCTTTCTACGAAAGCCTACAACATTTCCAGTAACAGTAAGCTATTTTTTCATCTTTCTCTTGCCCCATGTATGTTCTCGTGTAGTCTGTTATATATGTATGTGCCTACATAAATACATAAATCTACATTTCTTTTTTACCATTTACTTTTCGCAATAACTTTGCACTATTTCATTTGAGCTGACAGTTTTTTTAATAAAACTTTCTAATTTTTCCACATTAGCAAGAAAAGTCGTTTATTTCGCATTTAAATGCCACTAGCTCAATCACAGCACCTTTGAGCCCCCCTCGCCCCAAACAGCGACCGTGATTGGTAATAAGTTAAGCCAAAGGGTTGTCAGCCAGTTAGTGTTGACCGTCTTCAAGTTGCAATTGGTGGAGAGTGGGAAAATAATAAAAATCAAAAGCAAAATGAAAGACCAAAGAAATCTGTGCAAGGAATTAAAAGAAATCTGTGCTTAGAAAAAAAAGAGTGAAGGCCTGTCTTTTAAGTGAGAAAAAGTTTAAAGATAAAAATATACAAATAAACAAATACTCGTGCAAGCATATTTTTTTTATTTTTTTTTTTGCCTATGGCTTGTTTGTAACTTCAGCCTCGATTGGTGTTTTGGGGTCAATTTATGGTGACATGGGACGGCCCTCAGGGATTTACTTAGCTACATAGAGATAGTGGCATAGCAGATATGTATATATGTACATACCACACTTTTCTAAGCCTTTGCTGTAATGGATACCTTGCCAACTGATTGCTGTTTTTGGGTCTTAAGAAATCAACTTTTTTTACACTATTTGAAGCTTCTTTGACACAAACGTAATTTGATTTCTTACCGCTGATTGAAAGTGACGGTTGTTGGGTTTTGTAAAAGTTTTCTGTATTTCTGTGAAATCTTAAAATAACTGATTCGGGGGGTAATTAAATTGGTAGCAAGAAAAACATGAGAATAAGAATGTTTAAAAGTAAAACGAGAGACAGCAGCGATTAGCAGCCGATGCAATGAAAAGATCAATTAATGACAAAGGAAAATGAAGAGATTGGAATAAGTGAATTTTATTAAATGGAGCACATTGCCACTGATTAGGATTAGGTGTTAGAGTGAAACAAATAAAAAAAAAATAATAACTAATATTACATCAATGTTTCGCAAAAGTCAAAATGACGCTTTCAGACAGCGCTTCTCCAAATAAGACAAAGACACAGTAATCGTGTCGTTGCGTATCTGGAGCAAAGTTAAATTTTTTACGGCCTCAATTTTATTTCATATAACCTTTTTCCTTTTAAGTGAAAGGATTTGAAACTCCAATCCACACAAAAATAAAAGGAGTAAGGAATTGACTACTAAAAGAAATTTTAATTGATTATTGACTTTTATTATTTTGACTTTGCCTGATATTTTGTAAACAAAAAAAAACATTGGTTTCACTCATTTCCCTAGGTGCTTTATGATACAATTATGCACTTTAATGTTAACACACAAATGAAAGTACTTACAATACTCTTACGCCGCATACGAACAGCAAATAGTTTTTAAGAAAATCTATTTTTCAAAACAAGAAGTAGAATGAAAAGGAAAATTAATATTTTCATCTACTTTTTTACCCAAATATTACTAAAAGAATGCCAAAAACTCTGTAAAAACAACTATAATTTCCTCTAAAACAAACAATCAAAACACGAAGAATTTCGGAAAGTCTAAATGAATTCAAAACCTACCCCAAATTTCCCGAAAAATTTCCAAAATTAAACACAAACAGTAACGTCACGTCTAAAAAGGAATTTTTGTTCGGAATCTAAATACAGTGAGCTCGCGATAATATGAACTAATTAAAACCACTCCTATTAATTTTTGCGAGATTGTTCATATTAACGAAAGGCTCAAGAATTAAAAAACAACAAGTTTCATTAATTAAAAAAAAAATGTTTTATTTAGAACTTTAAAAGAAACTTGTATTCGTTTTGTTTGTTACACAAATAAACAAACCGCATATGCAGGGGAACTTCGGGTATTGTGGTATAGGTATTTTTTTTTAGATATGTAGCAAATGTACGAGCTTTATTTTAACTATTATTTATTATACGAGAACAGTGAAACTTAAATTATAAAATATTTTTCAATTAAATACTACTTGTATTCAAAAATAACAAAGTTATTGAAAAAAATTTAAAAGAAACCAAAAAATACCTACTTCAAAAATTGGAGGGTTATATGGTATATATGGTTAGGATCATGTGAGCTCACTGTATAAATTTTAGTTTTATAAACGATT
Source organism: Rhagoletis zephyria (assembly GCF_001687245.7). Classification (NCBI taxonomy): domain Eukaryota; kingdom Metazoa; phylum Arthropoda; class Insecta; order Diptera; family Tephritidae; genus Rhagoletis; species Rhagoletis zephyria. The sequence goes on from NW_016157484.1 coordinate 23,618, forward strand.
GCTAGTTGAAAATTTCGAATGGTTTTAGGTTAAATGAATTTCCACTAACCGAGCCGAAGCGAAACATGTCACGCTTTTGAGAGATAGTCGAAGAAATAAAACAGAAATTTGTGTGGAAATTTTTTAAGTGAAACTTCTTCGGGTTTTTCGGGACTTATCGATATAATAGTCGATATTTATGTCGGATTTGTTATCGGTATTTTTAACGATTTGGTTACCGAAATTTTTTTCGATATTCTTAATGATTTTTCTATCGACATTTTCGGAACTTATCGATATAGTGATCGATATCATTATAAATTTTGTTATCGCTAATTTTATCGATTTTGTAATCGATTATTTATCGAATTTGTTATCAATAATTTTATCGATTTTGTTATCGATATTCTTATCGATTTTGTTACAGATATTTTCGTAACTTATCGATATAATAATCGATATGTTTATCGATTTTGTTATAGATATTTTCGAAACTTATCGATATACGTTTACCGATTTTGTTATCGATATTTTTATCGGTTGTGTTGTGTTACTATCGATTTTGTTATCGATAGAGTATAAAGATGAAAATGAAGATAAAGGAAAACAGAATAACATAAATGTACTTAAATACAACGAACAGGGGTAGATATTGGGATCTTATGATATGGGATCTGATTTATGAGAAATAGATATGTAACGTAAGTTTCACTTCTCCAGTGTGGCTCAGTCGCACTTACTTTTTTTAATTTGATTTTTAAAATAAAAAGCCTATGGTTTTAGGCTGAAGCACATTCTTTGTAACAGAAAACTTTTCTGAAACTCAATCCCAAAAATTCTAATTTGGAACGAATAGTGGTGGAATTATATCAGGCGAAGGAATTAGAGCGAGAATAAAGATTTTCACACTGCCTTATTTGGTAGCCGATTGTCAGAAAATAAATTGACAAAACTGCTTTATTACTTCACCTGCTTATTGCTTCGTAGGTCGAACGTTAATTGCCGGTTTCATCCGCAAATTAAGTGAAAATTATTTTTTCTCTTCTGTCGATTTTTATATTGAATTACAAAATAAAATAGATACAAATAATTTTAAGGCAAAAAAAAAACCGACTTCAATGCGCATATAAAACAGTTAACTTCTGCATGATCCAATAATCAGAACTAAACCAATTAGTTTGGAACCACGCTTGTCGTACCGAATTTCCCATAAATAAAGAACAATTCACGTGGCCCAAAGATAACCGGTAACATACATACATACATACAAAAAACAAATACATATTCCTTTTTTCGAAGTGGTTTAATAGTAATTTTTTACATAAATTTCTTTCGTGAAACTGGCTGCATATAAATGTAAAATGTCCTCCATTATTTCAAAAGAGCATTTTAATTTCTCCATTACTTTGTTACTTATCAATTTGATTTTCCACTTACCTAATATACCGTGAAAAAATCTTTTTAAAAAATATCTCTGTTTTTCTATTAAATTAAATGCCAAATTGAATACTGAAATACCACGTTAAATGTGCTGAAAATTTTTTCAGCAGAATTTGCATTTACGCCACACACGCGCACACACACACACACACACACACACAAATACCCATGAACACACACATTCACAGGACAGCATTGAATTTCACAAACAATGATAAATGGCGTCTAAAATTACAATCGAATATCAAATACTTTGGCATTTTTTCTGCTCCTTATTCACCGGCAGCTACCAAAGCCAGCATAGAAATATATATACATACATACTTATATACTTATATAAGTAAGCGAATGGACTAGGAAAACAATGGCATCAAGAAAAAGGCCAAAAAAGCAACCAACATAACAATTGCCAATGTTACGCAGTAACGCAACCAAAAAAAGGGGTCAATGCAAATACGACAGAAATTTAAATAATTTAGGGTAAAACATTTTGTTATGCTTTTATTGCTATCTCTACCAAAGTACTTAGGAGTGAGAAAAGCGTAAAGACAGACCTGAATAAATACGCATAAAGTAAGCGAAAATATTTTTCTTCCAGCAGGAGTACCCTTTTTAGTTAGCATTTATTTTTGGGCTTTCAATTTTTGCACTTTTTTTTTGTTGGTCATCGTCTGTCGCTTTTCTTTTTCTTGAGCCACTACGGCCTATATTGATGAATAATAACTGTCAGCAATTGAATGTGATATGCAACAAATAGGCACAGTGATAAGACGTTGAGGAAAAAATCTGAAAAAAATACTAAACAAAATAATGAAAGAAAATGAAAGGAAAGGAAAATGATATGTATGCATGCTTGCTTTTAGGCATGCAAACAAAGACGAGACGGCGAAGTATACAAAGCGGCGTTGTAAAGGATATACGCATGGTATATTTGCATGGAATATGTATGTATGTATGTATGTAGTGAACGCACTGGTGGAGGTCTACTGTTGAAGAACTGGCTGTGGCATTCGTATTTGATAAATAGTCAAATTTAATAGACTCGAGCTTTTATTGTTGTAAGAGTTGACAGCCGTTGAGTATGTATGTTTGAGTGTTAGTGCATAAGTGATTGAGTGCTTGCAGCAATGTTTTGCAGCATAGACCCGGGCTAAGAGTGTGGGTCTAAAAATGAACCTCGCGAGCTCAATTTCTCTAACTATTTTTATGCATATACATATGTAGTGCGCTTTAAAGCGTTAAAGAATGTAGTTAGATGTAGCTAGAGTATTCATTCTCAAATAAATACTTTCTTTGGTGTTCGAACTAATTATAAACTTCGCCTTGGGCTGCCTGAGAGAAAGAAGCATGCATCGGGTCAAAGCGCGAAGGATTCCCGTCCCAGCTGAGTAATGGTCGCTTTCCAGGGGCGATAAACTCCTTAAAATACTGCAAGTCACGCACAGCAGTAAAATTCTATTGATATGTCATGAAGTAGCTGACTCCCATATAAAGAATGTACACGAAAAAAACTGATCACAGTTAAAACGTTCTAAAACATAAATATATTAATGGAATTCAACGATATTTACATATATTTACATCTAAACTTAGTTTTATTGAAATTCGTTAAAAAAGAGTTAATTCTCCTTGTAATAAGCAAACGATCGCAGTTTTGTAGCCCATTCAATTTTCAATTGGCTACAAAATACCGTTGATTTTTACATAATTTTTTTTTGCTGACCAAAAAAATTTCTAAAAATTCTGAATAAAAAGTTTACAAATTTGGTGAAAACTTTTCGAATTTTTGTAATTTTTGTTTTAAGTTTGAAAATCGATATGGTGTTTGTTGTATAGCTTGTCAGGCTTTTATAAAAAAATATTAAACATAAACTAAACCATGGAATAATAGCCAAAACTATTTAAAGTAAGGCGAGTCTATTATTTCTGGCGCCAGTGTATATGTACATATATATATTCCTTATTTTATTTCTCTTTGAACTAATGTATTTTCAGCGCTAAAATTTGCCTTCCCAATCTCTCCAATAACTTCCGAATACCTTCTAAATGTCTACGTGCATATTTACATACATACATACATACATAATGGAATTCAAATGCGTTTACAATTTAATTTCGTCGTTAATTCTAGATATGCATGATTTCATTTGCTGTGACTAATTGAGCAAATAATTTAATTAGTAACGGCTAATGACATAGGCAAATAGTCAAAGCAACAAAAGGCCAGCATTTATACGCTTATGCAAAAACACACACAAACATATGTATGTATCTTGACGACCTTTTTAATTCTAACAATTTTTGTCTTTTTATTTTTAGTAGCCGGAACAGGCTTTGTCCGCACATAATTAGAGGCCGAGTAAAACCAACCGCATCCCCATTTCATCCAAAACTGCCTTTTACTGAGATGCCTGGAACAATAAAAAAGTCCGCTTTTTCGTACCAATTTTTTCTTTGTGTAGTATAACAAGAAAAGTTTTTACATACATACATAATTGGATACATGTATACGTATTAGGGTGGTCCAAAAATGCATGTGAAAAAGTAAAGTTGCAAATTTTATGCTCTTATGATGGTTATATATCGAAAAAATATACTACTATTTTTTTTAGAAAAAAAAAACAAATTTTTCGTAGAAATGGTGTAGAGTTTTTGTAGATCAATATTTTTCGACCAAAAAATTCTGCTTCTCTTTAGGAGATTCCCAAAACTACTACCCAATTATTTTTTCAACCATTTTTTCTTAGTAATTTTATATGTCCACCAAAACCTACAGAAAATGCAATGGGGGGATAAATAAAAAATATTTAGTACTAAAAATGGATAAATAAACAATTAGGTATTGTTATTGGAAGTCTACTGAAGAGAACCAGAGTTTTCCGATCGAAAAATATAGATTTTCAATAATTCTATGCCATTTCCACGAAAAGTTGTTTTTTCCCATATAAAATAAATGGAGCGCTACGAGCGACCTCTAAATATTTTTTGATTTCAAAATAAAAAAATATGGGTATTTTTTTCGATATAGGATATAGAACAATCCAAGGGGAAGAGAACAATAAAATTCTGACTTTACTTACCATATACATGCGTACATGCGACAAGCAAAAAAAATTTGCAAAAAAATATCTATAAAAGTCGTACTTAATGATGACAGTGATTTGAATCGAGTCAGCATTTTGATTAATGAAATTTTCACACGTAGGCAAAAAAAAAATACATTAGTTAAGGTCTACTTGTGCTTAGTTGAGTGTATGTATGTGCCTCAAGTTGGCATATATGAATGTAGTTTGGTAAGTGGAAAAATACTGTAGGTGCAAAGACGTCCATTCGCTGTTGCTTCTTACCCACTCAACGAGGGAGGTTTGCCGTCCCTCAGACACTTGACTTGCATGATGTTTTCTATACTTTTCCTTCTACTACATGCGAATATATTTGCGCATACTTTTTTCACTTTTTTTTTATCTTAATTTTTTTTTGCACGCAGCAAGTCGTAGGTACTCATCCGCCTTGCATGTGCCCCTTTGCTAATTCGCACATTCACTTTTGGTCATTAATAATCGTGTGCGAAAAACCAATAAAAGTGTGTTGACGTGCGCTCACTTACTAGCTAATTAACAAACACACATACATAGATACATAAATATAAATGAACTTACATATGTGATTGTCCGTCTGTTGATTGCTTAGTTTTGAGGTTTACATTACTTTACTTTACTTCTTAACTATGTATTAAAAAAATACTCGTCGTCATCATAAGTAACAAAGAAATCATGAGTGGAAGAAGAAGCAAGACTACCAATAACTTGTTAAACGCAAAACTGAATAAAACATAGCTCATACATATGTATATATATGTAGACAAAAAGACACAAATACGCAATACACACATATCAAGAGAACTAAGAAACAAAATAACGAAACCTGCATTGTTAAAAATCGTAATAAAAGATTAATTGATTGAAAGTTCCCGCCATGAAAAGGTTCGGCATACATACATACCATAAATCAAAATGGTCACACAAGATTTAAGGAGGCGGTATTCCAAATGCATCCTGAAAAGTTTCAGTTCCAATCTGCTGTTATCTAAGTCCAACATATACTTGGAACCAAAAGTTACCATCCAACTTTTTAACTGTGAACATTGTTAATTAAGTATGTTTATTAATATTTTTGTTATTTTTTTTTAACACAATCATTAAATGAGGTACATTATTCTAAAAGTTACCTTCACAATATTTCAATTTGGATCCGCCCCTGCACATGCATATCAACCCAATTTCGCTTGTCTCATTTATTTATATTATTTGTTTTGTCTACTCTTTTTTTGTTTGCATATTTAGCACGCTCGCGATTATCATTAATCATTATCGAATAAACATCATTTAGATATAGAACAAAAAATATAAAAAAGTTGGTGGAAATTTAAAAATAGAAACAGGCGATTATGAGAAAAATAGCAGAAGAGGAAAAAAATATAAGAAAAGAAACAAAAAGAAAAAACCTGCTCATCCCTCTGCAGCTGACGTCGTAGTGTGTGTGTACTTCAATTGCCTATTTTTCCTGCCATACATACATAATTTTTTATTTGAGTATTTCATTAATAAATATCTAAACATTTTCAATTGAAATCGAAAAGGAGTTCATTAATAATTAGCTAAGAAATACAATTTTGAAGGATTCGATGTTTGTTAAAGGATTCTTTATTATTTAGGCCTTATGGATTTTTCTGCGAGTTCGAGTCCCAGTCAATTCGATGTAGTAGTCTGATGAGTAGATGTGGTGATCTCCGAAATAGCAGCTATAACGTTTACCATGTGTAAATTATTGTGTTTTTTTCCAAATTATTAAATATAATTGATATAAGGCCATAAATAACAACACAAAACAAACGTACTTTCTATTATTTCATTTCATTTATGTTTATTTAATTTAATTTTGTTATTTTGTTTTGTTTTTTATTTTATTTTATTTTATTTTATTTTATTTTATTTTATTTTATTTTATTTTATTTTATTTTATTTTATTTTATTTTATTTTATTTTATTTTATTTAATATTCTCGTTTTTAATACGGTTATATTTTTTTTAACCTAGACTTTTTATTTTATCTGGGTTTGGATATCCCATACTGAAGATACACTTTTTGAGTAAACAAAAAAAACATGTACACGCATTGGGCGTTGACCGTGTAAAAATTTGTAAGGCATCCGAGGATTAAAAAAAATCTATCAAGATTTTCACTATACATCTTGTGATTGGTATCATAAATACGACTCGCCCAGACAACCCTGTCCGACCAAAAATACTCGTAGTTCGGTACATTTTCGTTTGTGAACCACTATATAATCCGTACAAAGATACACGTAAACACGTCGCTTGTTTTGTTTATAGCTGACCTTAAACTTGAGCGGAAATTGTTAAAATAAAACAAAATAAAAAAAAATGCCGTCGTCATTTATGCTACACCAAACCACAATGGCCAAAACGTGTCAAAGTGTCAGCTAAAGATAAAACCACAAGAGAAAGGAAATTAGAAAATTCCAAAAACAAAAATAGCATGAAGCAGAGATAATTCAAATGCACGTGGAGCGGATCTGCACGGAAAATTGAAAATTGTGGTGAATTTTTTATCGAAAAATCATAGAATAAATTAATTAAATGCTCACAAGCGCTAGGTAGAGCAGCAAGAAATAAGCGAATGAGCAGGCGGAAGAATGGAAGACAAGATAATGTTAATGCTAAGAAAAAAAAATCAAATATGATGAAGAGACTTTAAACAAGAAAAGATATGAATTTTCAACGGTTTATAGGGACATTAAAAGAATTATGAAATACATACGTATGCACATTTTTTTTTTTTTTTTTTTTTTGAGACGCATTCTAGTTGCGTTAGACGGAAATAGATAAATAAGCGATTAATCAATGTGGCTTTAGTATAAATATTTGACAATGTCGATGTTATGATACTATCGATAAACTCGTAGTATATACATACTGGAGTATGTTCGCAAAGCAGGCATATTTGAGAAAATTTCTAAACCGTGTGGATTTTTTTTTACGAAATCACACTGCTGCACACGTAATTTTTTTTTTAAGTATATATGTATTTATGTTTTTTAATTATATACATTGCCGACAACAGCGTTCAGGAAGGACATCAAGCTAAGAAAATTATATTATACGGGTACTAGAGAAAGCAATGCGTTGAAATTGCTCATTGTGAAAGAATGAGAAATCAAAAAAAATTCGATTTCGAAAAAAGATTGATGGCATCCAGCTGCGTTGCGACTGCAACAAAATTCACACAGTCACGCAGAGCTGACATCTACACGCATTGAAATACTTGATATATACTTGTATCAACTTAACAGTGAAAGGCATTGTGCAATTTGTACTGGGAGAGAAGGCATACGGGCCATTAGTGTAGGGTTTGTGGTAAACACATCAGGCTACATAAATACTTATATAAATGTACCTATGTAGTATGTTTCATGTATGTATGTTTTTATATTCATACATATGTATATGTATGTTATGTGTATATAAAAGCAAGTGAAGCTTTCGGAATTTACTAACAAACAATAGAGGTGATAAGGAAAGTGTATAAACAATACATCTTTTTGTATAAGCAATCATTAATGATTAATGCAGAGGAAGAAGAACAAAAACAAGAAATGAAGGGCTATAAATATAATTTTTATTGACCACAAGTGATAGCATGCATGTATTTATTGATATGTACAGGGTAAGCTTGATAAGCCAGCGACTTTTTTAATTTCTTGCGTAACAACTGTTGGAAGCAGTTTCTGCCCCTGTCAACAAACATCTTAGTCTTATGATTTATGTTTGACAGCAATTGGATGATGATCTCTCCGTGAATTCCTACTTAAATTAAAAAAGTAACTCCCGTATATTCATCATTGCATGGTCTAGAACTGCTAACCACCTTGGCTAAATATTTTCTGATTTCATACCTGAAGATATAAAGCGGCGTACATTGCGGCCGAAATGCAAAAGTGCGGCCAAAATACGAAGTTTAAAAGAAGTGATTCAAAACCTTGTACTTGTTCGGGGGTGTGCGGGGTCTTTCATTACGAATCCGCTGCGAGCATTGAAAAATTCAAAATGTAGGATCCAGTATGGCGTAAATTTCAAGCTCTTTAAATAGATTTCTTAGAGAGATTTCGAGTATGTCGTTTTATAGCCCACTTATTACGGGACCAGTGGAATAAGCAAACTTATTGACCTTAAAAAAGATGTTTTTTGGCGAAAAAAACTTCAATTCAAAAACTAATTTATCAGGCTGCCCTCGTATATATGTATATACATATACATACATATATGCAAGTAGACTTAAAATAAACAAACACAGGCTCAAAATTAGAGAAAACAAGTAGAAAGTCTAAGTTCGGGTGGAGCCGAACATTAAATACCCGGCACAAGTATTACATATACGTTTTTTCACCTTTCCAAAACCTACCGCTAGATGGTAAGCCGGGGTGTATCAATTTTGAGTAAATTAGCGTCCTTAAATTTCGAAATATTGCAGTTTAAAGCATTTCTGAAATTTACCGTTATATGAAAAGCGGCCGTAATTTTAGTCCGATTTCAATAATTTTCAACGTTTTGCTTTTATGTCGCAAGCGCAATAAAAATACCAAGTTTGGTAGAAATTAGTAGAACGGTTACCGATATACATATATGTGATCATAAGTGGGTGGTGCCACGCCCATTTTCCAAAAATTTATAATATTCCTATTTTTCGCCTAAAAATTGTTGTAAATATCAATTTTGAGTGAATTAACTTCAGTAGTTACTAAAATATCGCAGTTTTCGTATTTCTGAAAATTACCGTTATATGGGATGTGGGCGTGGTTATTGTCCGATTTTTTAAATTTTCGGCCATTTAGTATGCTGTGTCAAGGCCATGTAACCATAAGTGGGCGTGGCTACTCCCATTCTTCAAAAATGTATAATATTCCTATTTTTCGCCTAAAAATTGTTGTAAATATCAATTTTGAGTGAATTATCTTCAGTAGTTACTAAAATATCGCAGTTTTCGCATTTCTGGAAATTACCGTTATATGTGAAGTGGGCGTGGTTACAGTCCGATTTCGCTCATTTTCAATAGCAACCTACCTTGGACTAACCTACGTACCAAATTTGGTTGAGATATCTCAATTTTTTCTCGAGTTATCGTGTNGCCCAAAAGAAGTTCACGTACCAAGTTTCGTTAAGATATCTCAATTTTTACTCGAGTTATCGTGTGCACAGACGGACGGACGGACGGACGGACGGACGGACGGACGGACGGACGGACGGACAGGCAGACATGGCTTAATCGATTTCTCTTTTCATTCTGAGCATTTGTGTTTACATTTGTCTATATCTATCTCGATTCGTTTTGGCTGTTACAAACAACCGTTATGTGAACAAAATTAATATACCCTTGTGCACAAGTGCGCTCGGGTATAAATATAGTATTTCGAATACCAGTTATTTTTATTCTATTTTACCAAAAGTAAAAATATTAAATTTCAGTGGTGCTTCCAACGAAAAAAAATTTGCTGATATGTCAACAATCTTAAACGTGAGAAAACAATTTTCTTTGGGAAAATCGGCTTCTAAAGGCAACGATAACCAGATTATTGACGACTATAGGTACGGTGACCATCCGTCCTTTATTTTAACCCCCTGTCCTTTATAATTTTTTCAAAATAAAGGACGCCTTTTGTCCTTTATTTCTTAAACTGTCCTTTAAATAGACATTTTTCAGAGGTATTTTTTTAACGGAGATTATAAAAAATAAAAATGTCCCTTATAAAATATAATGAAAACCTTCCCCAGTTTATTTCGCACTTCACTTAAGGGTTTCTATTAAATCGGTTATCTTTGTACAATCTATAAAGCACAGGGAAAGTTGTGCCCAGGATGGTGTTGCACGCTGAGTTTCCAGTTCCACTGAAAGAGAACAATAAACCCCCTGCTGCTTAGTGGTTCAAAACTGGCATTTAGTGTTCTTAATTCACTGGAGCCTTCATTTTTCATTTCATTTGATAAATTTATTTTTTTTATGAAAGCTTACAATATTTGCAAGAGACCAGTTCAGCCTGATTTCTAAATTTTTATTTGATTATATTGAATTTTTTGTGCAAAATGCAGAAAAAGTACCAATTTTGAAGAAAATGTACTGTCCTGTTCCAGTTAATAAATGTTACATAACAAAAACAAGTTGAGAACAATTGTACGGTTCTTCCAAAACAAAAAAAAAAAAATACACAAAAAAAATATTTTGAAATGTTATAAAAAATGTTCACCAAACTAAATAGTTTTTTGTTTGCTTTTTAGTAAAAATTGGTTGAAAAATGAAAGTTTCGGTGGATTAGGAACATTAAATTCCAAATTTTGAACCACTGTGTGCTGGCTTCGTCGTGCAGTATGAATTATCGTAAACGCATTTTGGTAGCAAGGGATGGCGAAGCCTTGAAAGGGATTTGGCTTAATTTTTTCGCTACAGCATGGGAACTTGTACAATTAAATAATACAATTAACTGTAAATATTTGATTTAAATTAAGATATGGGTAAGGTACTTTTATCATACGAGTTGTATGTACGTATTCCCAAATCATTTTGAAAAAAAAGTCCTTTATTTTACGTTGATTAATATGGTCACCGTAACTATAGGAGAAACTGACCCATAAGCGAGTGTTGCCTGAAATTATTATTCTCTTAAATAAGGGAAACGTTTGGTAAACTAGTAATATCACAGATTCTTGGTTTTTTACTTATATGATATAGACTTATATCGAAAACATCCTCAAAAATAAGAAAAAAACAAAGCTAGGGTTTACCACAGGATGAGAAATGCGTGCGTTTATTGGCTAAGGCTGCAGCAATGAAAGATCATCCTTCAGGCGATAATCTGTTTGATCACATTTTTTCGGCACGCAATAGATTTCAGTTATAAGCAAAGAAAGGTCAGATGCTTCAAGGTGGATTTCAACTCTTTGCGACGGACTCTTTCATGTATTGTATGTACAATTGGTACTCTAGGCACAATTAGCCACGCAGCGATACTCAGTTGAATGAAACATTAAATTGATCAAAATGTTTTATGAATATTAACGCTCTGCCAACAAGTGCGTTTCGCCCCAACAACAGTCTGCAGATGCGGGTAGAAATTCTAAGAATTCTAAGAAACTGGGTTCTCCGGTGCAAAAAGTGTCGTTTGTGTACAAGGTCGTTCGTCCAAAAATATTGCTACTGTGGAACAAATTGAAGGCCAGACCGCAGAGGATTTTATTAAAAGACCAATGTTTGCACGCTCTACCGGAACTTGAGCCTCAACTCGGAAACTGAAAATCCTTATTCCATTTTGGTAAAAACTACGCACCCACAACGAGTTACTATTTGGTGTGGTTTTTGGGCTGGCGGAGTCATCGGTGCATATTCCTTAGAGAATTTTGCAGGTCACCCTACTATGGTAAACCATAAACGTTATATATAGTTTCAAGAGAATGGTGCCATTTGGCACATAGCGCATTAAACAATGACTCTATTCCGAAAGAAGCTCCCAGGATGCATTAAATCACAATACAACTACATCAAATGGCCGCAATAATCTTGCGATTTGACAGCATTGGATTTCTTTCTCTGAGGCTGCGTGACAGTAATGGTATATGCCAATAAGCCCGGGACGACTATACGCGTTACAAATAGTTGCGATCCCGTACGAGTCCGGACTAGTCAGAAATATTTAGTCAGAATCAGTCAGATTTTACTGGAAATCGATCCCGTACTCGGTTCTCTGACTATTGAGAGGACAAAAAAAGAGAGTAAACACGGTTCTCTCTCTGCCAGAATTTACCAGTTTTAGTCCGAGAATTTTTTGCTGGTAAATTCTGGTAAATGTGTCAAACGATCAGCTGTAGTTGGTTTGGCAACCAAATTGTAAACAAAAGAAAAAAGCACTCTGCTAATTCATGTTGAAAAGTAGTTAATTGCTTGTTTAAGTGGATTCTAATGAATTTGAAAGTATTTCTGCTGNTATTTCGCATCCCACTTAAGGGTTTCTATTTAATCGGTGATCTCTGTACAATCAATAAAGCACAGGGAAAGTTGGGCCCAGGATCGTGTTGCACGCTGAGTTTCCAGTACCACTGAAAGAGAACAATAAACCACCTGCTGCACAGTGGTTCAAGACTGGTATTTGGTGTTCGTAATTCAATGGAGCCTTCATTTTTTACTTAATTTTGAACCACTGGTGTGCNGTTTACATACAAAATAAGCAAAAATTTACAATCAAAATTTGGAGGTTATGGAGAAGCTACCATTTTCTTAAAAAACGAGAGCTAAAAATTTTTTCTTTCCACAACAAAAACGCTACAATTAATGCCGTAGTAAACTTTTCCAATTTCGAAAAGTGTAGTGCTAACTTGACACACGTAATTTTTTACTAAAAAGCGATGCCGTACTTTTCATTGTTACTCTCTCGCTCTGAGCGAATTTTAATTTTTGGGCAGTTTTACTAGTTTTGGTCCGAGGAATACGGGACTGCACCTAATGATAGAAGTCCCGAACTGGGCCAAAATGTCAGGAACAAAGTTTAAAAGTGCATCTCGTTTTGCCAGACACAAACACACATGCCATAGACTACAACACTTGATGAGATCAAAAAATATATATTTTTCCGATAAAGTTTGTTGTGTTTTATTTACTAAAGAAAATCTGAAAAGTTTATGTCTGCGTAGACTACTTTAAAACTAAAATCAAAAATAGAGATGAAAAAATTTTAATATTTATCAAAAAACCAAAGTAGCGGAAGATGAATTTAAGATTGCAAACAAAAATTAACGCTCTCAAGCGACGTCGTGCTTCATATATGTATATATATAAAAATTTAGTTAAATACTATAAACAAAGAATATCTTTTCCACCCTTCATAAACAAATAAATTTTGAAATGAGATCGCCCACACTCATTTTCGAAATAAAATAGAACAAGAATTTACGATTTGACAACTTGCTGCCTATGTAAAGATAGTGGAAAGAAACAAATAGCACAAATATTCGAATAATATTCAAATGTGATGAAATATTTAGATTTCTGCTTGTGTGGTCAGCAGCAAAATGTCAGCGAAATATATCAGTAATATACATACATACATATGTATGTATGTATGTTGTGAATATTGTGTAAAATATTTGTTTGAAATTTCGCAAATTATTTACATCTACAATATGTGCTTGCATATGTATGTATACAAATACATATTTATGTACATAACTATGTATGTGCGTAGTAAATGTGAAAAAATATTGAATGGAAATTAGGCAATGAAATTTACGCGACACTTGGCAAATTTTATTTGTTTCAAGCAGACTTTGAGGAGCCATTGACGATGAAAGAAGCGAAAAAGGGCTTATGGCGTAAATGAAAACGGATGAGATACATAGATACGGTGACCATCCGTCCTTTATTTTAAAGAACAGCCCTTTATTGCAACCCCCTCTCTTTTATAATTTTTTGTCCTTTAAATCGGCTCTGTAAATTTTTAAACGCAGAATATGAAAAATAAAAATGTCCCTTATAAAATAGAATGAAAACCTTCTATTTAACCGGTGATCTTTGTACAATCAATAAAGCACAGGGAAAGTTGGGCCCAGGATCGTGTTGCACGCTGAGTTTCCAGTACCACTGAAAGAGAACAATAAACCACCTGCTGCACAGTGGTTCAAGACTGGTATTTGGTGTTCGTAATTCAATGGAGCCTTCATTTTTTACTTAATTTTGAACCACTGGTGTGCTTTGGTAGCAAAGGATGGCGAAGTCCTTGAAAAGGATTTGGCTTAATTTTTCGCTACAGCAGGGGAACTTGTACAATTAAGTAAAATAATTAACTGGTAAATATTTGAATTAAATTACGATATGGGTAACGTACTTTTATCATACAAGTTGTATGTACGTATTCCCAAATCATTTTGAAAAAAAAAATGTCCTTTATTTTACGTTGGTTAATATGGTCACCGTATACATAGAGGAACATTAAATAGCAGAAGACTGCCTGTAAATAGTTTTATCAGATAATAAAGGCCCAAGATAAAAATAAAAAGATCAATTTGTATAAATTGACAGGACGTTAAAGAAATATCAAAAAAATAGAATTGGCGTAGGTTTTTATTCGCATACATATTTATAGTAATTTATATTTTAGTATAGGTGCTCTTCCTTTGAAGTGAATGCTTGAAAGAACTGAAATCATGTGAAAGTAGAAAATCAATCGCGAATTCGGTTTAGCGAAATAAATGATGGAGTGTAATTTATAAGTAAGTAAGTAGATTGGCGCGTTTACACAATATGTTAAGTGTTTGGCCGAGCTTCTGCTCCGAGCTGTGGCATGTTGTTACACTAAGGAGAGGGACCTACAGTTTTACGCCGACTCCGAATGGCGATTGTATTTTTATGAGAAGGTGTTTTTCATGGTAGAAATACACCATTGCCTGCCGAGCGGCGACCGATGTTAAGAAAAAACCTTTTTTCCATATTTTCTTCCCACGTTGCTTTTACCAGGCCTTGTACCCAGAACCTGCGGAGCGGTAGCGCGCACCGCTAACCACTACACCACAGCGGAGTGTATCTATATAAATATCGTTTTTTTTTTGTTTGGAGTATCCACGGCAGTTTACTTCATTGTTGGGGCGTGTGCACCTGAAAACGTAGGATGAAAGGTTATGCTGAATTTCCACTAGACATTTAAATGACGAAAAATATATGCCATTATAAAAAAGACATTTGGAACCGAATTTAATGAAGTTTTTCTTAAAATATTCGTTTGCACAACTTTGCCATTAAAATGTGTGTAATTTTATGCCTAGTGGAAATCCGGAATTAGCTTAAATTTCGTAATCATAAGGTTGTTGGTGTTATAGGGCACACGAGAGAACTGTTAGGTATATATATCGGGTCTCTACAACTGTTTCTATATATAGACAATTTTAGAAATCAATTTTACTACAAATCCCTGAAACCAGCCATATTTCTGCACAGCCAACTTTTGTTTACATTTAAGCAATCACGCGATAATATTTTGAAGGGTCCATTTCGGTTACCAAGCATATATGTACTAAAACATAGTAGGGATGGGCGTTTTTAATGAATTACTATTCAAATAAAAAATAAAATTTTATTAAAAATTTTTCTATATTTGATTGACGAATACCTTTTTATTTTTCATTCAATTAATTTCGAATGAAGAATAATTTCTAGGTGATCGTGCACTTTCTGGATAGGTGTATTAATTCCGTATTTACCTTATCTCATTATATTACCTGAATAAAATTTTTTTTAGATAGTTGGCAACCCGCTTCGAAAATATTTTCGTCAGTATACTTCCTTAAACCTCTTTAGCTTAATACACGTATTGTAACATTTCCTTTATTTTATTAATTGATTAAAATTTTTGAAACATGTGGCAACTCGCCTCAAAATATATTTTCGGCAGTAAAATTACCTAAACCTCTATAGCTTGATACACGTATTGCAACATTTCATTTATGTTATTAATTGCTTAAAATTTTTGAAACATATGGCAACTCTACTCAAAAATGTTTTCGGCAGTAAAATTTCCTAAACCATTTAGTTTGATACCCATATTGCAATATTTAGTTTATCTTGTCAATTAAATAAACTAAAAATTTTCAAAGAGGTGGCAACTTTGCACAAAAACATTTACGGCTGTAAGCCTTCTCAAACCTCTTTCTTTTGGCAGCCACATTGCAATATTTACTTTATCTTATCAATTTACTTAACCTGGAATTTGTATACAGGTGGCAACTCTCTAATTTTTTTCTTTCTATATTGTAAGTTAGACATCTAGCAATACATTGGCAAAACCTAATTCAATTACATGCATTAGTTTTCGAGTGATGCGCTTACAAACATACAGACAGACAGACAAAAATTTTAAAAACTGTTGATTTGGCTTCTATTTCTGTAATAAGGACCCACAATATTAATTCTTCTTTAATATCAATAATGTACAGACATCTGCCTGTTGCAATTTTTTTATATGTGTAAATTTGAAATTTTCGTGATGTTGAATGAAAATATATTCTTCATGCGAAATTACTTGAATGTTAAATGAAAATTTATTCTTATTTATTCTTTATTCAATTATTCATTCTCCTGATTTCGCCCATCCAAGTAACATACATTGCTCGTCATTTGAATAGCACAGCCTTCTTTCTAATCCTTAGTTTTTACAGTTTTCTCTTTGGCTTATTTAATTTTCATTATTTTCACATTTTTACATATGTATATATATGTACATATATAGGCACTTCAAAGACGCTAGCGTCGATAAATTGTGTTAATTGATTTTTTCTCTATCTTTATGACTTTTTTTTATTCATCCAGATGTCTCACTTGGCTCAATAAATTTTTGAAACGCAATAACCTCGCCCTAAGCTTTGTTGAATTGAACACATTCAAGTGTTTAAATATTTGTCAACAGCAATAAAAGGGGTGCCACTGGTATTTTTGTTTTTCTGTGACTCAAACATTGCGGCAGCATTCCAATTGCTTATTTAAAGAAAAGGAAGACAACTTACGAATGCATGTTCCCCTAAAAAAATTCCCAGGCCGCTACAACAATTGTGTTTCCCAAACAAATGCTTTTGATAAGTACATATGTACATATGTATGTACATACTTTTGACAAGATATTGTATTTGTTAATGTATTTATGAATATATTTTTTGTAGTAATTTTAAGCTTAAAATAATATTTGAACAATATTTAGTGAGTATAGAAATGACATTTGTTACGAGATATGTGACTGCCAAACATGGAATGTTTATGCATCGAAAAATATGAAAAAGTTCATGTGTTTGTACGAATTTTTTGTCAGCTGCAAGAAAGCCTTGCGACTGTATTGTATATATATACATACCCTGCACGGAAACCGCGGACTAGTGAATCAAAACCAAAATTTGTGTTAACATTTCAACATCTTGGGACCGTCTGGAATCTAACAGCGAGCACCTCTGCAAACTCAGCTACAGCTAATGCTATGTAAACGTACATTTCTTACAATCATTCAAACAAATTTAGTTTGAAATTGAAGACATATTTCTTTCAAAATAACTTAAAATCGCACACACAGAGGAACCAAAAATATTGAAAAGTCATGACACTTTTTTCTTTCGTCTGTCGATTTTAGAACTGGCTCGGAACTATAGAATTTAGGACTAGTTCGGAACTGTCGAAAAAGGGATGCAGCGGGGGGCAATTGACACTTCCTAGGACATCGCCATGTTAAATTCGCCAGTTGCTTGCATGCAAAAGAGATTTATCGCGAACCAGTACTGGGTCTAAATGTACTAGAAGCGCTTCAGTTCTGGACTAGAAATTTTCCCCACAGGGATACAATGCCATCGGCTGCTGTTGGATTTAGCACTTCGCATTGCACACATGCCAATGCCACACAGTTGTTGCAACGTAAATCAACACCCAGTCGAGGGCAAAGATATTAAATTTTATTGAGCGTGAGAAATTACTTTTCAAATATGTACCACTTCAATAAAGTCCCGGAATGGAATTATAAATAAAAAATTAATATGTATAAACTGGGTATTAAGGAATTAATTGTGCAACAACACGAGTGCAGTACTAGGCTTGGCGCATTTTTTTTTTTTATTAAAATGGGTTGCAAGAAATTTCTTTTTAGGCGGCAACGCAGCTGTTGTTTGTATCGGTTTAATACTAATTTTTCTGTGAGGTTTATTGTGTCAAAAGCGCACCCAACCCAGCGCTAAGCCTTGGGTAAGTCAAAAGCATGCGAGTTGAGTGCGTACTTCAGTGAAATTAGTTATGTAGGTGAGTATATATGCGCAAACCCCTATTTTTGCTGATTACTTTCCTTATGGCATATATGCCACAAATTACGAGTGTTTCGGCTTAAAAGGCTTACTGTCGATTGCTGTTGCTAGAATATCTTTTTTTTTTGTATATATGTATATATGTATGTGGGGCGCTCCATACCAAAACGGACGGGATGTGTTTTCCAAATATCTCGAGAACGGGACGATAAAAAAATAAAAATAAAAAAATCAGACATATACACAAAAAATTCTCTATGAAAATAAATATTTAAAAAATTTTGTTTTCATACAAAATTTTTAATTTTTATTAGTTTTTGAAAATATGCCATCTAAAAAAAAATTAAAAAAAACACAAAGGTTTTACACCGAAGTTGAGTAAAATGAGTACATGACAAATTAAAAAAATTCTTAAATTTTCTTTTTAATTTCTTGTTACACCGAAGTTGTGTAAAATGAGTACATTACAAATTTAAAAAATTTTACATTTTTTTAGAACTTTTTAAATTTTGCGTTAATTTTTAAAATTTTTTATGCTGACGGCTTTTTGCACCTTTTTCTTATGGAAGAAAATGCGCAAAACTCAAAAAAAATTCTAAAACAAAGAAATTCGAAAAATTTTCAATTTGTAATGTACTCATTTTACTCAACTTTGGTGTAACAAAAAATTCATAACTCAAATTATTGTAGAGTGCACTCCATAATGCTATACTTAAATAATGCGCAATTCTCAGAGCTACCATTGTTATTTTTTTTTTTCAATTTTTTTTTGCGATGGCATATTTTCAAAAACTAATTTTCTTTATCAAAAAATTTGTATGTAAAAAATTTTTCAAAAAAGAACAATTATTTTAATATTTCTTTTCATAGAGAATTTTGATGTGTGTATGAGTATTTTTTTTTTTAATTTTTTCCTCGCCCCGTTCTCCAGATATTTGGAAAACTATTAAATCGATTTGTTTTTGTGTTGTAAAGTTTTTAAAAATGTATTAATCAAGCTAAAATTTCATATTTGTTTATTATTTATGTTTGTGCATCAACCCTAAAAATTTGAAACAAATCAAACACATGAATTGTGAACTCCGTCCGTTTTGGTATGGAATGCCCCATGTACATATTTATGTAGGTAGTATTTTTTGTGTGTTAATATCGGCAACAAATCCTTTTAGTTTTTTTAGTAATTTTTTTCATACCCTTCGAGTTTTTTTTTTTTGAATTTGCACACACAACCTACGAACGACAAATCTTTACAGCAAATCCCTTCAATATGTTGAACCTTGCCAAACAATAGCGTGGATTGCGATAAAAAATTGGTAAAAGAAAACAACATAGTTTGTGTCTCGCAATCTTAACGCATGAATGTATGTACGTACACCGAGTTCCGAGGCACTCAAGTACAATAAGGATCAGCAGAGGCGTAAAACAAGGCCTTAAATTGCCAAAGCAGTTCAGTTCAGCGCCAATGGTTCATTGCGGTGCAAGACTTCATAAAACTGCTGGTTCGACAGGCGTACAAGTTCAAGAGTACAATTGTCCTTTTTTGGTTATTGCTTTTTAGCCTTTTTCAATGTACATACATACATATGTATTTATGTATGTATTTATGGCCATGTGCACCTCATTCATTATATCGTTGTCCACGCCTTGCTTATTGTTCGCAAGCACGAACAAAAGCCAACGCCGGCGCAGGCCATCAAAAGTCAAGCCAAGATCGAAGCATGCAACAATAATTGAGTATTGACTTTCAACACCTAGCCTGCTGTGATTGAAGCTTGAATAGCGTAAGTCAATTGGGAGGAGAGTTTGCCTGTAATGCGATAGGCTACGAAATCGAATGGCACAAAAGCGCGCGACTACATACCATCAAATAATACGCTGAGAAGGGCGCAAACTCAGTAATTGTATTTACAAAGGATTTTAGTTTGAGATTTTTTGCTTGCCCATTTTTCCTGAAACGTTTATCACTGCGTGCTATATTGAAGGAATTAGCCGCGGGAATAAATGTTGACAAGCAAGGAAGGAAATTAAGAGATAAAAATCGTGGAAGGAGGAATAAGAGGAGTGCAGTGCAACTTCCGCTGCGCAAAATATCAAACCAACGAGCACTTTTAGGCGCGTTAGCCCGGCGACGCCTACACAGTAAATTTTTGGTAGCAAGGGCTAGGCTAACGATGTAACTACCATTAATAAATAGTCTGGGAAAATCGTCAGCGCAACAATGGCCAGAAAAAGGAGCAAATAAAAATATCAACAAAAATAGCAAATACAAAAGCTAACAATAAGCAAAAAAAAATAGCAAGCAACAAAAACAACACTTGCCATACACATTTACTTACAAGTAAATTATAGCGCCAAATAGACAAGCAAAGTCTAAGCCTAACAACAACAAATTTGTAAGCTATGCGGGCGCGCACAGTAGGCGCACACAAATTATTGTTATCGCTTATCAGGCATCAGCCAGACGGTAGCAGGAATTTGAGATGTGCAAACAGTCGGGAGCGAGTGAGTCAGACAAGCAGATAGGCATATGGACATACATACATATGTACGAAGGCAGTTTGATAAGTCGGTGAAATTTTAAAAATTTTTTTTTTATTTTGTTATTTGATACTGTTATACATACTTACTGCTGTATTCGCAAAAGCTAATTTTTTATTTTAAATAAAATATTATTAAAAAAAATTGGCAATAAAAAGCATAATTTAGAAACGGTTAAAGCTGTAATATAGCAAAAATTTAATAAAGAAATTTGTTATTTTTTTTTTATAGGTTAATTAATTAAAAATTGTAAAAAAAAACAATTTATAAACTTGTTGTATTTATGTACTTTTGATACGTTTTGATACTTTTTTTATTGGAAATTGATACTTTTTTTGCAAGCGTGCTGCAACTCTAGTCGCAACTTATACTGCACAGTGGTTCAAAACTGGAATTTAAAGTTTCTAATTTACTGGTGTCTTGAGCTCGATTTTTGAATTTCAATATGTTTATATTCAGTTTTTTTAGTGAAATTGAGTGAAAAATTAAGGCTGCAGTTAATTCATAACAGTAAATGCCAAATTTGAATCAATGTGCCCTATAATACCGGTGCCGTCAGTAAACATTTGTTAATAGACCAAAGCCAGGATTTGAGTAAAACATTCTAAAAAGTAGACAGCTCCAAAAATTTTGAAGAAACTGAATAAAAGTGAATTTCGTGTGCGTATGCTCATCCAGCATATTCTACCAATTTAGTCTCTTCCTTCTATCTCCTCTATTTTGGGTTCAATAATCTCTCAAATTATACCCATTTCGAAAACCTGGAGGAAACTTGTCATTATTTTTAAATAAAAATATTGGAAGAACACCACCCAACAAAATGTATCGACCTAAAAAGTGACTAAGTATGTGGTAAAAATTCCCGTTATTCCAAAACCTACTGATATTTTAAACTACCCTCGTACCTCTCAGAAAATTTAATGAACATATTTGGTGGCCGTGGCAGTGTCATGCGACGAGAGGGTAAATAAAGAAATGTTTTTACATTTGTTCATATTTGTAGACAAGCTATGCCGGTAGACAGACAGGCGCAGCAACGGCAGTAGGATAGCGAACCTACAACCTGCCTGCCTGTCAACTTTGCTGATAGGTTGATATGCTGACTGGGCCTATTTTGTGGCGCTAAGACCATGGCCCTTATTATGAGCTGCATTCGATTTTCGATCTTCGCTGGCTATCGAAGATCGAAGATCGAAAGTGAAATTCGTATTATGAGCTATGCAAGCGTGTCGAAATTTTCGTTGAGTATCGAATTTTCTGTCGAACAGAATTTTACTTTCGATGGTGTAGCGAAGTGTTAGAAAATTGTTAAAAATGTATGATTTTGTATATGTTTTCTTACATTTTGGCGGCTAGACACTAATTTTAAACAATTTTTATTAATTTCATGCAGTTCTAACATCGTGAATACTAAACACAAGCTCGAAAGGCTGGTTTTACTTGTGAAAGAAAATCCCAATACTCTGTTGGCGCGATCTCTGAGAACAAAATCGTAGCGCTGTTGATAGTTTTAAAATATTTTAAATAGATTTGGCTCACAAACGCCTCTTTAGATGGTCGGAACTTTTTAATGAATCTGTAGACAAATTTCTTAAATATATTTTATATCAAAATATATTCGAAAGACTAATAAACTTAAACTCTCTTAAACATTTGCTACTCCTGGCCAGTTTACTTAGCTCTCATCCTCTGACGAATCGTTGAACCAGAACTCGTTGTACTCATTTTACCACGTTTTTATAAACTTGCTTTCTTTTTTACTTCATTTTAATTAGAACAAATTTACATAAATATGTATAAGCACACTATTTAGTTTGCTCGATTTGTAAACAAAGCTTCTCAGCGGTGAAAAATATACTATTGTGAACAACCTAAACGAGCGAAATTCACAATAGCGCTATTCTTCATCGAATGAGCGCCATAATACCAAATGAAAATTCGTTCGCTCAGCACTTTCGACCACAGTCGAAAATCGAATGCAACTCATAATAGGGGCCCATGTGTCAGCAAGCTTGTACGTCACACTATTACAAACATATGGCAGAGAAAAAAAGCAAAACATATGTATGTATGTATGAAAAAATGGTCGCAAAAAATTCGCTTGAAAGAAATCGGAAACGCACATCAGATTTATGTCAGTATGTGTATAATTTATATGGCATTCATGCAGGCTTGACAATCAGCTGATTAGAAAATGAAATGACAGGCTTATATGTATGTATGTATGTATGTGCTACTATGGCAACAATGAATGTACGCATGTATGTAACTAGACGCCGCTATAAGTGACAGTACTATACTATGAGGAGTTCACAATTGTAGTTTTTCTCGACATATCCACAGCGTTTTATAAGCTCGCCATCGAGGCATTGTTGGAGGGTCTGCGAATCTTTTTAGTTGCCAGACAGTGATAGCTGAGTGGGGTTTAGCCGGTTGAGAAAGGCAAACAGACTCACTTCTAAAGGAGGTGTTCTAGCCCTCCCCTGTTATGTGCGCCCTTGTGGTCAACAAGATTTCAATTGACAGTAGCTGTGACTAACAAGTCACGGAAACTGACTTAAATCGGAATTTCGTTGTCCATTTTCCAGACAGAAGTGACTGGGAACTTAGTATTGCTCTCAGCGATGACAAAATACCCCTTTTCACGGACGGCTCTAAAATGGACCTCGGAAAAGGATCTGGAGTATTCTCTCAGCAGTTATCTCTGAGAGAGCCTTATAAACTCCCGGATCACTGCAGTGTTTTTCAGGCTGAGATATATGCAATCGACATGGCGACAAGGCTGGTGAGCATGATCGCCCTAGCTCCATCTAAACCTGTCTTTGTCGTTGACAGTCAAGCAGCTATCAAAGCCTTATGGTCGGAAGCGACCAACTCGATATGTGTTAAGGAATGCAGAAGATACCTACAAGTTCTAAAGCAACACATAATCAACCCTTACTGGGTCCCGGGGCACAACGGTGTGCCAGGAAATGAGGAAGCGGACGAATGTGCTAGAAAGGCATCTGAAATGGGGTTTGGAGAAGCGATCCAGATCGTGAAAGCTCCCCTGCGATTTCGGTTTTCGGAGGTCGAGACAGTGACCAAGGCAGCCACCAACAGCAGGTTGGATAATCTGCAAACCTGCATGGTATCGCGACCGCACTCCGAAGAAAACGCCTCAAGTTTATTGGGGACCATTTTTTCGAGAGCCTGCATACCTTAGGGAAAGCTCCACTGAAAGGACTGCTTGGATTCGCCAGAGAATCGAAATGGTTCAAAGAAATGTAGGGATAGGCATGCTGATACTCCCCTGGGCATCGCAATGGGCTTTTGTGGCCGCCGAGAGAACTCTTCTCAGAGCCGCCCGCTCAACCTAACCTAACCTACTTATATTTCCCTTCCTATAAGCAAATCATTTGCAGAATGGCTGGTGCCAAGGAAAACTAAAGCGATTAAAATTTAAAAGAAATGAGTGCTTTAAGGGGGGTTAAAATCGGTTTTAAAAATCATGTTATAAGAGCTAAAAGGGGAATTTATTTATTACATACAGTAATGCTGATTTCATAGCGACTATAAATGCAGCTAACTTAAATAAAATAATTAATTACTATAACCAATTAATTAATTTGCATTCTCAAAGTCTGCCAGACATTTAAATATCAACCCTTTTCGAGTCCACCATAAATTTTAGTACTTTCTTGGAAAAGTCGCCTTCTTAACTGCTCTCAGACAGCTACTAGGCTACTTTTGCTTCCTCACCAAATGGCGCCAATTTCCAGCCAGCTGCCTAAATGCTCACAACTTCCCGCGTGAGTTTGCAAGCTGGATACTTTATTTAGTTATAACATCTTCTCTTTTTGCTTCTCCCACAGTGCTACGACTTAGGTTGTTGAAATGAAACATTTATGCTGTGATAAGTTAAGCGTACAATTTATGTTAAAAGTTCTTTGTATTACTTGTGAAAACTTTTTTGATAAAAGTGTAACAAGCGAAACAATTACAAGAAAGGGGAAAAGTCGTAAAGTAAAGAAATGTGTAAAAAAAAAACAAAATGAAACGCGCCAAATGTGGACGCGCGCAGTCAAAAGCGGAAAAAGCACTGCAAAAATGCGGTAAAAACCGATAGCATAGTAAACGAAAACAAAAGTTGGCAAAACTTGACTGAAGAGTTAAGCGTGTAAATATTTGTATATGTAGGTAGGTAGGGAAGAGAAAAACGCAACACTCCTTCTCGCGCTTTATTCAACATAAATGAAATAAGTTTGGTCAAAAAATAATTGCGAGTATTTTGAAAGTAAAGCTAACTTGGAAAGTTTAAAATTAATTTCGTTTTTTTTCTACCCTTAAACTAAATTTAAATTTCCATATTCTGGTACTAAATATAAATGTAATTTTGCGAGCTAAAATTAGTTTTGGTTATTTTTAACAGCAAAAGTATAAATATTGTCAGAATGGCGCTTGCAAGTAACTCAGTTGTATAGGAAGCCATAAAATTAACAGTACTTAAGATAAAATACTTAGTTTTAGTTTAGTTTTTTGTTAAAAATAAGAAAAAAAAATTAGCTCGAAAAACATTACGAATATTAAAAAAAAATATTTAACACGTGGTAATTTGTTTGAGTCACTGTATGTGCATATGTATGTAAATACATCGCATATTTAAGTATGTTTTAAAGATTCTACCAACTGTTGTAATTTTATATTTTGCAAACGTATAACAGCCTAAATCAAAACTCAACAACTCAACTCAAAATTTTTCAATATTGATTTTTTTTCTATAAAACTACCCACTGGGAAAATAGGTAAGCACCTTGCGAGGTAAGCCATGTTTTCTTTCAGTTTTTAGTACCAAAATTGTCATCATGGCCAATGTCATCTACTAGTAAAGGGCAAAATGAACACCTCCGAAGACACATTACGTTGTCAGTTGCAAAATAACGTGCAGCCGAAGTTATTTCCAAGCACCGAACTACTCCGCTGCATTACACGTAACTTACTTTGTAAAGCGGCTCAGAAGTATGTCTGATACCAAATGTACATTCTAAATTCCTACTTACATAAGGCGGCCATGCCTTTGTAAAAGTAAGGGACGTTCGGGAGGGAAATGGTAATGACTGCCAGGTGAAGAGTAAGTTGCTAATAAGGTATTATTACGTGCTCCTAATTCCCACTGGGTACTTCAACTGGAAACATACTATTAAATCTGTTTTTTTTTTTTTGCTTCAGTCGCTCTGCGCAGCATCAACAGTTTTTTGCCTCGCCTGAAACATTTTGGATTTTTTTTTTTGAATTGTGACTATTTTTTATTAAGAGTGCGATATGTATGTATATACATTAGGGTGCTTCATTACGGTTACTCTATATATTTAATATATAAATAGGCAAATATGGTGTGTTATGTTTTGTTATGCTCAGTTATGCTATGTTATCTTACGTCATGTTAACCTCACCCCCCCCATCTAACCTCAACTAACCCTACATCAGCTCCTCTCAACTAAACTCACCACTCCTACTAATGTCATTTCACATCAAATCAACTTATCTCACCTCAACTCAAGTCATCTCACCTCAGCCTAGCTCATCCGAACGCACCTTAACTTATCCATCTCAACCTGTTCCCAATTTACTTCACCTTAACTCAACTCAGCTCAACTCTTAATTTTACTCTTACATGAACTGTACCGCTTTGAGAAAACCCACAAAAGTTTCATTACCTTGATCCCATTGTTAAACGTTTTAAACATTTTTATGCGGACCTTCTAAGCCTAAACTTTTCTATCAGCTGTGATGAGTTTTTGGAAAAACGAATTTTATTTATAAAAAAAATCGATTTTTGAAGGTCTTTTGCCATCAGTCCAGCACATGTACAGTACCCCAGCATAGAAAACAGTACCCTTTTTTTTTGAATGGCAAGTGATGTACCCCACTGCATGATTTATATATACATACATACATATCCATGTACTTACTTATCCATGTACAAGCTTTCAAGTAGTTCTCAACATTTCAACTTACATACATAAATATTTTTGCTGCAAATTCGCTTTCAATGCTCCGCAATCAACCACACAATCCAATTGGTATTGGCTAGAGCTGATGATAAATCACAGAGAAATGCCATGGCTTTCAGCTTGCACATGTGAAAAAGAAGCAAAAACCAAACAAATAAACAAGTTAACAATGTATAGCCTAGCAACAGCAACAACGATAAAGTTTGCAGCTTTTCTGCTTGCAAACATGCGTAACGCAACAAATCAATGCGTAGTTACAATTTACAAATTGAGCCTAAGCTGATTTATTTGCCACAGAATGTGAAAATGAAATGAGTGTACCTATAAAGTTCACGAGCGTGTGTGTGTGTGTGTGGAAGAGTAAAATGTTGTTGCTTTGTTCATTGTTTGTGCTCTATGCTGTGCTTAAGCGCCTTAAAGTAGACTATCGATAAAGTTTTTACTTGTAAACGATATTGCAGAGCTTAGTTAATGATATCAGATATGTATGTTTGTTTGCGCTTCAGAGTTGAATGGGTATGGTATAAAATGCATTGTGAGTTTGTGCAAAAAAAAAAAAAAATTTAAAATTTGTAAAGCTCATTGTTGTTTCTTGATGGTAAATCAAAGCATACGGTGGTCTTTTTAAATACATATTTTGCTTATATATATACATATGTATGCGCACCTTCCTTCTTTGAAATTTTTGGTCAATGTAAACCCCTAGTGGTCCGGGTAAAGCATCGAACGAAAATTTTCAAAAACAAAAATTTTCGCTTGTATGGCTTTGAAGCATGTGGCTCTGTTATTTTAGAGTATTTGGAGGTTTTTAAGTTTTGTTAAATAATTTTTATTATTTTTTTTTTTATGCATTCTTATGCCCTAATTTTAAGCTGTTTTAAACTTGCACTTTGTGACACTAGAATTGAGTGGGCTATAAAACTGCATACTCAGAATCCTTCTAAGAAATCTAATTAAAAAGTTCGAAATTTACCAAACGCCATACTGGATCCGCCATTTTGAATTTTTGCAATTCTGGCATTGCAATTAGCGACCCCGAAAACCTTTAGTATGAAATTTCGAATCACTTCTTTAAAGCTTCGAATTGTGGCCGCACTTTTTCTTAAATATAAAATAAATAAATATGTAACGGCATTTTAAAATTTTTGAGTTGGAGAATTCAGAAAAATAGCCTCCTTGAGTAATAGTCTCCTTGACTTTACTTTGAAATAACGAATGCTTAACATGTTTTTCTTTTTCATCCTGAAAAAAGTATGAAATGAACTTTCTAAAAGTTATAACCACATAGCTCGGCTCTTCTTACATCAAGGAATCCACTTGCATGCTTGCAGGAACCGAAAAAGGCCTTTCAATATTTTTTTCAATTCATTGCAAGCTGTTTTTAGGTCAAAAAAATACAAAAATTCAAAAATTCTATCCAACGCGACTCCTTGCCCTCAATTAAAAGCCCAACTTAAAAACTTTACTATAGCCATTACGTTTTTATTTCGCCAACGCTTCTCGTTCGAGATTTTTGGTTTTGGCTCTATTTTCCCCAGAAAAGTAGAGCATTGTGCGACGTCAGGTATGAGCTGCTAATCATTAAAATTTAATAAAAAAATATGTATGTACTTGAGATAGTTTTTAGTATCTACGATGTTTTTCAGATCGAATTTTCGTCATTCGCTTTTAAGCTGCTTTGTGGACAAACTGGTTTCGACATTGTACAAATTTCAGCGTCAATTTAGTAAACTGTTCCAGCGTAAAGTAACCTAAATACTATGACTCATAGCTACATACATATGTACTACTTATATATGTAGGTATTCACCAAACTGAGCAAGTGGCCTGTGACTCTGGCAAAAGAGCACATTAGTCCTATGTATATTAAATAGAACTTAAGAGCATTTTTATGCTCACGTAAAACCAATACCAATGCCGTAGATACCAATTAAATCGATATGCTATAAAACAGGAAAATTATCCAAAGAGATTTGGGTCACCAGAAGGGATAATAAAAATCTATTGTTGCAGAAAACGATTACTAATTTTTGCCTTACAAGAATGTATGCGTGTAAGTGTGGTTATATCGCATGTCACTAGCCGATCCTGTCATTCATTAGAGTTGCCTACTTAACAACAAAAATTTTCTAACGATTACGGTTTCCACTTATGGTTGTATACATATGTATGTTTGCGTCTGTGTTGTTGCACGGAAGGCATCCGGTTTCCGTCATAAAAGTAAACAATCACCAGTAATTCAGGAGTGTGTGCATGCCATAAGAATAGGCAATGCGCAAATTACTGCCACATGTGACAAACAAATTCGAATTAACAAAAATGAGCGACGCACACAATTCCGAAAATTGCCATGCTGTGATGCATGCAACATAACCATAAAAATCCACCCTCAATGGCAACAAGCATTTTAAATTTCCAATTATTTTTTAATGTTTTTTTTTCAACCCTCTGCTTAATGCTAAATGCAGCGGAAAATATAACAACAGTTGAGAAATAATAATATGACGTACATACAAAGCAGAGGGGATTGAGGGGTGTATGTGGGGAATTACACAGGAAAAAGTAAATTTTTGGCAAAAATTTTGCACACTTGCTACATTTTGGTTGCTACATTCAAAAAAGTTTAAATTGCTACATATGTACTTACGTATGTACACATGTATCGTTTGTATAGGCGCTTTGTGCAGCCCACAGGGTATGTATTTATTATACATATATACATACATATATAACAGGTACTTACGCACTCACTCATGCGGCGGTTTGATTTGAATCGAATGGTGGCAGTGGCTGGTGAGGCAGTCAAGCTGATCGAATTATACGAGTATTTTTCGCAACACGTACATATGTATGAATATATGTATGTAAGTACCGCGGAAAAAAGTTTTTGCTCGGGCGAAATTAGGGGGTGATTTAGCACACCATACATATATATACTATATGTATACAGTTGCCAACAAAATAATAAGAGTACGACATATTGACCAGTTTTGACTATTTGTCTTTTGTTTATTTATTGCTTATTAATTTATATTTTTTTTATAAAAGTCAAGCTGGTTATGCTACAAAAGCCATGTAAATTCACATTTCAAACTTTGTACAAAAATTATAAAAATTCTTTGAAATTACACGAATAATCACTAATTACTAATCTTTATAAACAATTTTTTTGGTTGCATTTTTGCAGCCCATTAAATTTAAATGCAAGTTTTAAGTTGGCAAAACATCGCATTGATTTTTGGCATTTTTTTTTTGCTAGCGGTGTCTTCCATATAAAAGTTAATTTTTGAAAGTATGTACCTAGCATGGAAATAATGCGAAACACCTTCAAATCTGTTAGCCCATATGAGACAGGTATTCAATGTTCCAGATATATTTGTAATGTTCAAAAAATTTTCCAAGAAAATTTGGAAGCCATAAAAGAATAAAAATATGTACAAGGTTGTCAAAGGATACACACATGTGTATCCTCCTATCTTATCACCTCAGACTTTTGCTATCACTATCATGTAATCGTTTACACGTGCAACGTAAATTCGGCGAAAATTAGCGGCAAACGATGCGAGAAGAATAAACCAAAAGAAATGTAGTGTGAAGAGAAGAGAAGAGAACAAAAATGTAGCATAGATTTAGGCGTTATTGCCATCTTCAGCAGCAGACGACTGCGAAATGTCAATGGATTCTTTGTGTTATTACGATATTAAGGAAATATTAAATTGAGAGGTTTTAAAATTCATAGGAAGCATACATACCTACATATGTATGTGCACATTTATTGCTGCGATACTGTTTTAGAGACGTATGCAACAAGATTGCCGGATATACGACAGGAAGCACTCCAAAAGGTGAAATAAAAGGCAGATTGTTTTACAATGCTTTCAGTGTTATGGGAAGTGTATGAAAATATGGTGGATTCAAATCCGGCAGAGATAGTCGCAGTTCTCTTTAGGAGGAAAATTAAAGTCCGCTCAGATCAAATTCCAATACTAAATGAAGGAGAACTGTCATTCTCGAAGGTTTTGAAATACTTGGGCATAGATTTGGACAGAAAACTGACTGGTCCCTGATAGCACCAGGCCTAGGGCTAGTCCAAGCAGATTTTAACCGACCGCAAAATAGTTACAGTTCTAATTCTAAACTTCAAAGCGAAACTTGCTATACTAAACATCGGAGACTACTCTCCACGCCTACTACGTTCGTAAAAAGCGTGATGAACACTCTGCATTAGGACCTCTCGAAAACGATTGGGGAGACAAATAAGTCATGGTCTTACAAGATATCTCCATAGCCTTGTACATGAAAGGGTTTAAAAGTGGTTAGTATATTATTTTCTAAAGATCTATCACAGAATGCCGATTTGGGTAGCCTGACTGATGAGGGACATCTTAGAGAGTGAATTCGCCAGCTACAAGGTACGAGTCTGTGAAAGAGTTCCTGAAAAGGAAAAATAAAATTCTGCAAAATTTCACAGAAAATTCATTTTTCCCAAAAAATAGGACTGTCTGAGTGGCTTTTTACTAGTTTTAGTGTTCTTGAAAAAGAAAGAAAAAGTTGTGGATATTTTGACGAAAAAAAACTTTTTCAAAAATTGTGTATGCCAGATCTACGCAGCGTACGACATTTGGCAAAAAGAAAAAAACTGTTCTTTTCAATAGATCTAGAGTTCCTGAAAAAAATATCATTTTCAAAGAAGTCGAAAATTTGTAATTTTTTTTCAAGCATTAAACTTTTTCGACTTTAAAAATATGATGTTTTTGTGTAATTTTGCAGAACTATTTTTTTTACTTTTCAAGAACTCTAGAACTATTGAAAAGCTGCTCAGCAAAGTTTTAATTTTTATTGTTTTTTGCAAAAATGTAACTTTTGGACTTTTTTGTAAAAAAATGTTTTTTTTTTTTGGCGCAATTCTGCAGATTTTTTTTTGCCTTTTCCGGAACTCTAGAACTTTTGTAAAGCTACTCAGAACTGTTTTTATTTGCCTTTTTGCCAAACGTCGTATGCTACAAGAATCTGGCATACACAATTTTTAAAACAATATTTTTAATTTTTATTTCATTTTTTTTTTTTGTCAAAACATCCAGATTTTTTTTTTTCTAGAACAAAAAAAGAATAACCGAATTTTTCTGTTAAAAAAAATATCCAGATCTGCTTCAAAAACCTTGAAGTTTCCCATCTATTTTATATGGAGAAAAAACACTTTTTCGTAGAAACTCTATTCTCTTCGGGAGACTCTCAATAACAATACCCAAACGTTTATTTAACAATTTTTTAATATTAAATAATATTTCTTAAAGGTCCCACAAGAACCCAAAAAATAAGGTAAGTTTTTTTATTTTGGCTCCTTAGCATTTTTTAGTTAGAAACTACTCCTTCTAATGGCGACCTTTGTTTATATACATGAGAGACCCGATCGCGTGAGGATGTTTGATTGAAATTTTTTCCATTAGGTAAAAACTTTAAGTAGCCAGTTCGCTTGGCTTCCATTGGAGGGAAAATATTATATATATCTGTGCAATGGATTGCATCTCCATAAAAAGCTAGCAGTTTTTTTTCACCGGAATTATAAAATGTAATATGTTTTAAGACTTCCGAAAAAATATTACGTTTTATTTGAGCTAGACCGATTTGAAGATTAATCGCATTATTTCGATTCTGTTGAAAAAGTGTGCAAACATTTTTATGCAGGCGTTTTAAGATTAAACTCTTCTATCATCTGAATTGATTTTTTAGAAAAAAAATTATTTTAAAACTAGGCGTATATTTATGAAAAAAACTCGATTTTTGGAAGTATTTTCAAATAGGTTCCGCTGACGAACATAATAATAAATTTTATGTTTCCGATGAAAAATAAAAATTACCGATTTTTTTTTTTTATGGAGCGTGATTCACCCTAACGTACTTACATATATTATCCTTTACATGTTTTTCATACTCTCGTTCTATAAAGATAGAGGTACTTATCAAACAAAGGCGCCATAATGTATTTAGATAAATATACAAAAAAAATCAAGTAATTTTTAAGCAAAAAACAGAACCGACTTCAATTCTCATATGTATACAAATTTTATAGTACCGTTAATTTTTTCATAATCAAATGATTGGATCTAAACAAAATTAGTATGAGACCACTTGTGAGGTAAAAAAAAATAAATAATATTCCGACAAAACTGATAACTGTCTCCTTTTTGTGAAGTTGGTT
This sequence comes from Rhagoletis zephyria, assembly GCF_001687245.7. NCBI lineage: Eukaryota > Metazoa > Arthropoda > Insecta > Diptera > Tephritidae > Rhagoletis > Rhagoletis zephyria. The sequence goes on from NW_016157484.1 coordinate 56,647, forward strand.
AAAAAGAGACTAGATTGTCAGAAGTAAACCTTCAGCCTAAGCTTACAATCCACCACAGGCGGGATAGTAGAATTGAAATTTAAGAATTCCTCTACATTACTAATGGTTTGCTCGACTTATACAAATGCTCTCACATATCTCACCACCATTACTTCATCGCATTCAATCCTAGCCGCTTATCCGAATTTTGTTACGCCAAATAAATCTTATTTAGATCCTGACTTTCCTGTCTGCGATATAAACAAATGGTTTTATAACGAACCGAAACAATCGGTCAGAGGAGTATTGAAACAAAGTAGTGTCCATTAAGAACATGAGTGTAAAGGAAAAACACCAATACATATATGAAAGTCTGTTAGGCACTAATGTGCACTAATAATATGCGACTAAAGTATTGTTTAGCACCGGGTTAACTAAAATCATTATTTATGTACACTTACCTACATAGTATGTATATGTGGTAACTTATTTATGTGTTTTACATAAACGTGCTTATGCAAGTACATATGTACGTAGGTCACATTAACATATCTAGCAAATATTCTAAGGTTTAAGTTTGAATTATATCCACTCCTAATTGACGCTGTCCATAGCAGATTACCAGATACTTATGTTTGTATACAAATACATATGTATGTATGTATACACACACCTATTTACGCCTTTGAAAAGTGGTTAAAGAAATTGCTTTTTCTATTTGTATTGATTACATCAATAAATCAGGCTACTTTGACCCATTTTTTGTGTTTGAGTCTGCTTAGGACACTGAACGTGTTATATGACTTGTAATTGGTAACAAATACGTTACGTAATTGTATTTACATCTGTATCTATGTATGTACTAGGAATGTTCATCCCGGGATCCAAGCCGTTTTAAGGTCCCGAAAATCCCGGTATTCTTGGCAAATAATCCGGCGATTTTTAATTTGCACTGATGGCAATAATATAAACTCCTTTTCTTGACCAGTATTGTCTATATTTCTTTTTTTATTTACTAATTAATATTTTTTTATAAATGTCTAGCTCATTGTACATATAACGCTGCGCGATAGTAAATTTTAAACACAAATATCAATATATTCGCGAAACCACGGGCCAAATATAGTAAAATTGCGTTTTTAGTTTTTCACTCTGACGTCAGTAATTCAAAAGTGGTTTAAAAAATTCAGATAAATGTGCTTAGAGAAGAAGTGTTGGTATCAAGTTAAAGAGGAAATCCTGTAGAATTTAAGCAGGTTCAAGTTTTTGGTGCAGAAGGACTGGTACGTATTGAAAATGTTCTTTAAAATTTTATCCTTGAAATTTCGCAATATTTTTATTTTTTTTTTAAACTGTATGTTAAGGACTATATGATAGGATATAAACGCTCTAACATCCTCGAATTTCATCCTTCTAACTTTACCAGCTTAAAAAAATTACCTATTCGTCCTTGTGAATTCAAAAAATTTTATTTTTTTTTTATTCAAAAGAAATTTCCTCTTGCACCCATATCTTTATTTTACATTGCATTGAATTTTTTAAAAAAAATTTGGAATTAACCAAATCTTTGAAATTACAAAGTCCTTTGAAATAAATCTGACGTCAGAGAAAAAAAATAGCAACGTAACTTTAATTAACAAAGTAGGTTTCAAATTGTAATAACGACATCCCGAAAATCCCAGGATCGGAAAAACCAGAAAAATTAACATCCCTAGTATGTAAATTTTTATGGGTCATTCCATACAATATTTACACCCCAATATTTTTTTTGGGGTGAAATATATTTTTTTACATTCTTTGTCAATTTTTTTATTTCGTCATGATATTCGAAAATCTCGAAAAAAAATCCCGAAATTTTGAACTCACGGAGAAGTATCTTTTTCAATTATTTGCAGTTAATAAACTATATATAATAAAATGTACGTACATAATTACCTCGGCTTTCTATGAGAGTGTCAGATAGATCAAAATAAAAATATAAAATTTTGCATTAAAAAATCCCTTTTTTTTATTTTTATTTTTTTTTATTAACTTCATCATGTTTGATTTTTATTTTTTTCAACCTGAATAGTTGTCAAACTTTATAGAGTACGCTGTAAAAATTTGAGAATGGAAACACCAAAAACTGTAGAAGTGACAAGTTCTTTCATACCTACGTACTAGAGGGCTGCACGAATTTACTCAAACTTCTAGCCAAACAGAGTAAAGTGATTGGAATATTTTACTTCACATACAAAACACTCAGCGTTTGGTATTTTGTAAGTTATGAATATATATTTTGTTTTAAATTTTTTACCTTCAAATGGAAGAATGTGAATGAATGAATGGAAAACATTCAAATCATTCAACTCATTTCGGTAAAAGTTGTTTCTACAAACAAGTTTGTTCATATTGTCATAGGAGCGCAGCAATACATACACACATACATATGTATGTATGTTTGTACATATGTGCACAGAAAAAATATTTTTGGATATTCATAAAAAAAATTGGCATTTATTTCAATTCAATTTATTTGCACTTTGTTTGAATATTGTAATGTCGACACATGTACCAGAACAGGTATTCACTCATATTCAAAAAAATTTGAAGCCAAAATCATTAATTCGTTTTATATATGGATAATTCATAATCCGTTTTGAATGAATTGAGGCAGCCCTCTACTACGTACATAAACTTTAGTACTAACTTTATGTAGAAGAATCAGAAAAAACTGTACATCCCTTCTTCTAGATTACTATAATAAGGCCTATTTGTTAGCTCTACTTGAATTTTCCAAAAAAAATTTGGTTGTTGTAATTTAATAATATTATTGGATTGAGTTCAAAGGCCTGGTTTTGGTATGGTACCGTATGCAAATCAGTTTCGTTAAAGCATTCCTCAATCATCTGAATGTCGACCTAAAATATTAAAGGACGACAATGGCGCTCTGCCGCTGTGGCCGATTAGTTCGGTTACTGGCTCGAACAAAGTCCAAAATGATTTTTGCTAATAGCAGTTTACGCTCGGCAGGCAGATTGAGATCACCAAATGCATATTCAAGCTTTGGACAAACAAAGGATGTGTAGAGTAATTTCAGAGTATAGGGATAAGTGAAGTTAGAACTGTTTCGACGAACGAAGCCGAGCGTGGCATGTGATTTAGATTTGATAAAATTGACGTGGTTACTGAATAAAAACGAGCCATCGAAGACAACACCAAGCTCTTTGATCCCGACAATAGACTGAAGGGTGTTACAAGAGATAGTACTATATGCTGTTCGTACAACGTTACGTAGTTTTGGGGAACGTTACGTGACAACCCTTGTTACTTAGTATTATAAGTATAATCTTCTTCTATTTGCACTTTAGAAGCATCCTTAGGGTCCTTAATCGAATAGGAAACTTTTAGGTTGTCCGCGTAAAGTAGGAATACAGAAAATTTAAAAACAGCAACCTATACATACAATCAATAGACCTATCATTTATACTTTGTCATATCTAGATTACTACAGTTGAAGTTATTCTTCGAATTCACTCGGACGCCAGAAAGGAAAAACATTATTCTATCATATTGATATGATTTATGATAACAGAAAATGTCAAATTTGAAATACGTTTCCTTCGAAACTTATTATAGAGTGGATACATAGTTCATCCTCATTTGTCGTATCAAAGTTTTTCGTGAACAGACTGAAATTAAAGACTCTTTGCGATCATAGACCATAAGTTTACTCAAAGTTGTTGTAATAGTTTCATTTGCAAAGCCCATTTTCAATGCTTCAGACTAATTTCGCTCTATTACTTAACTACACAAACCCTTATATGTCTGCATAGTATGTTTGTATATTAGGGTGGTAAAAAAGTAAAGTTTTTTTAGTTTGCCATCAAAAAATATTTAGAAAGTACTCAAAGCACTCAAAGTTTTTATGTATTTTATACTAGCAAATGCCTGGCTTGCTTCGCGAGGCTTGATAAGAACTTTTGGGTTGACCAATATAAAAATAGTGTTGAAATGCAAAAGCGGTTTGTTTCGGTTGAAAGGACTGAAGAGCAGAACCTTCCTTACTCATAGGCCAAGAATAATAATATCTCGACTACAGCGCCATCTGTCGGCACAATTTTTTGCAAAAGTCAGGTAAAGGGGTAAACAAGTAAAAATATGAGTTAAAGTAGACATCACCTATTTTTCTTATTTAATTTAAGGCGTCCTTATAAACAATACTTTAATTTTTTGCTGTGGTGTAGAAGCATAAATTTCGGGCATCCCACTCGTGAGCATTCGACATATAATTACATGTCAAAGCAAAGTCTCAGAGAATTCTGAAGACTTTTAAATTAAAATGGAAAGTCTGCGGGAATAAATAGGGATCGTTATAGAAACACATCTTCTCTTTTGCCGCATCCAGTAATAATTATTGCTGCAATTATATTAGTTATAATTTTCTTTACTAAAAATCTTGTGTCATTATTAAGGTTAGGTGGATTAAGGTACCTAAAGAATAATGAAATACGATTTAATTTTTAAATGTATATTCTTTGAACATAGACGGCAAGCGTGGTGGCAGGTGCTACGACTTCTTCCAAACTCTCATTCCTCTTTAGTTTACAACAAGTCATTCCGTTCTGCTGTCTGTTTGTAATGGGTCCAAGGGTATGGATATCTGAACGTACTCCATCTATTGGAGGCGCCACGCCCCTGGCAAACACTCACTCTTTTTCAGTTTACTATAAACGCCACGCCCTCTTGTATACATTTAACATAGCTCTTCTCACGAAATTTTTCAAGAATTCTGTATCATTTCTACGAAAAGTGGTTTTTTATTTCCCCCCTTATAAAATACATGGAAACCTTAAGCGCTTTAAGCGACCTCTAAATATTTCTTCATAAAAATTAAGTATATATTTGTTCGATATAGGAGGTGGCGGCATTAAAATTCCGACTTTACTTTTCTTTGGACCACTCTACTGTATATATGCGCACACATGGAAATAGTATGTAAGCCGATAAGTAGAACATTTTTTAAGTTAGCTTTACTATATAAATATGTATACATACATATGTATATACAAATGTAACTAGGCTGCTATCAGAGCAACAGTAAGTACTAAATTTGACTTTATACTTTGTCGGCAGTTGACTTGAAAGTTCTACAAATGTATGTATGTACATTCACATTCATTCATTATTTTTGTTGGACTTATACGTACTATGTATATAGTAGCACTCTAGATGTCCCGCCTCAACCGAATTGTATTCATTCATGCCTCCTTTTCATTCCCTGCAGAAAAAAATAATTTTGTAATCACAAGTTTTTATTTAAACATTCTCATACAAAAGATACTTTGAATAAATTTTTTTCTGAACTTCACAGATCAACGAATTTCGAATCCAGTGTATGCATATAAAATGAAGATCGAAACTTGATATTACCATTTTGATGTTATGTCTAGTGCAATACGAATTTGGTACCACCTACAGCAGAATATGCAATTAAATAAACAAACATTTCATGTAGTAAAATAAAGGAGTAAAAAAAAGAAAAAGTAAGGTCACTTTTTTCTTATTGATATTTTATGTCAAAAATTAGTTAGTTACAAGTTAGTTGATAACTGAAGTAGAGGCAACCAGTTCTCAGGGAAATAAATAATAACAAGTTACAACTAAATAGTAAAGTGCTGGGTAGTAAAAATTTAGCTACTAACTAGTGCCATTTCCTGCTGGGTGCACATGTAACTCTATGTATTTCCTGCTTACCATCACTACCACCACCAAACGCCACCAACACTTGGGTGCGAGCTGCAGAGCACAGACGGCATACACATTTGATGATTAATTGCAGCCACTATGATAAATGATACAAGCATTAGACGACTGGCGCGTAGAGCATATCGCCACAGCGCTTCGCAACGTCACTGCCACCACCACCACCATCAACATACTCGTCGTTACGTGTTAGCGTTAGGAAACAGGATTTACATTTACATAGAGTAAAAGTACATTTGCCACCACTACCACTAGTGCTGAAATTAACGGACACCGCTATTGGCATGCCCATTCGCCTGTCAGCCATCTGACCGGTCAACAACTGCGTCCTCGCCTCAGTCCTCTCCTAAGCCAGATGGCCAAGCTCTTAGAGGCTTAAGCTGATGCCAGATAAAACTTTGTAGCTTTGCGTGACATTTATAACTTTGCCAGCAAAGCGCCAGACGCAAAAGGTATGCCACAATGAACGCCAAGAAAACAATGTTGTACCGCTTTTTTACTCATCAAAGTTGCTGTGGATTTTAATTATTTTGATTTAAAATTATCAGCAATGTAATTAAGTTTTATGTTTCTGCATGAAAACCCGAATTTGGACGAAACAAAATAAATATTAAACCGGCTGATTGTCAAAGCGCGCAAAAAGATGGGAGTTGACCATCTTTTCGCTTCGCGCTGCCGCTTCAACGATTTATGTGGCATGCTTTGTGCATTTTCATACAATTCATCTTATCTGTCAAAGCGAATCTGTCACGTAAAGCGAAGCAAAAGTTTTATGTGGCATCAGCTTTAGTCTACGCGCCCCATGTTGCTTTATTGAGTTCGAATGTCGGGAAAGAAGTCGTCCCACTGACAGTTGAATAGAAGCGCCGACAAACGCATGTCAAGTGCGTGCGCGTGAGCGTGGGTGTGAATGTGGGTGCTATACTATAGTAGTTGGTGTTTTTATTATTCGTTTTTCTTTTAGCGGGCATATTTTCAACTATGGCACGTTCACAACATGCCTCTGATATCCTACCAAATTCAGCGGTTGTTGCATTTTTTTCGTCTTCCCTATTATTCTCTATTATGGAGCATGTTTTTCGTGGCTAAATAATGTGGTGGCACAAGCAACCATAGAAAAACAAAAAATAGTAACAATGTGCACATTTAGTGTAGCTGTAATAGAGTTCATACATACATACATTTCAGGCTTGCTGACTCAAAGGGAAATGGAAAAGAATTGGAACGTGCCATTTTTGCACAACCTTGGCTGAATATAATTGTGTGCCGCTCCCCTTAACCATTTGGCATTGACTGTCAAAAGGACAATCCCAATATGTTGTAAGTACATACACACTTGGTTGGCTGTATGCGGCTTAGCAATTGATTATAGTTCCATTTATTTGCATTTAGATGTAGAGAGGGTGACTTTTTTTGAATATCCCGTATACGATTTCGAGAAACGCGACATGACTTAGAGCAGAGTGAAAGGATCAATAGGCAGACATGCATACATATGTATACACATTATATATATGAATATGTGTACATATTTACATTAAAACGTGCCATGAAAAGGTTCGTCGTACACCTCCGAATCTATGCCTTAACCTCTTATTTTTTTTTCTTTGCCAAACGTATGGATTGCCTTTTTTGCATTTTTCCTCATTTGTTCGGATTTACAGTGAATTATGATATATCGATGTTCTTGCCCCGGGAGATATTCGTTTCGTTTCAATGTTCATTGAGCTTAAATAAGTATACCGTTCTAGTAGTTATCCACCAGGTCTCAGTTCTAACGTAACACCCTAATGACAGTAAATTAAAGCTCACCGAAAATCATTAAGCTTAAGCTAAGGAAGTATTTTGATTGGAAGCCATTTCAGAGCTTTTTACGTAGGGGTCGCCTTTTTCCATTTTTCGGCATATCTTTGGCAATTAAATTGGGATCCTTAAATGTAATATATCGACAGGGATAATTTTTTGTTTTTTTTTTTCTAATGTTCATTAGCCTATAGTATTCAGTTTCCGGGCTTACTCACCAAATTTCAGTTCTTGTCACCCTATTTTAAATATTGCACAAACTTTGAAACATATTTTTCACGGTTTTTTTTTTTTAAATAACGAAAATTAATTAAGAAAAAAAATGTATATATAAGTTAAAACTTGTCAAATTGCGGTACGGCTATAATTTTTTCGACCACTGTATATATTTAATTTAGGTTGTGTGCAATTAGATAAAGTTAAACTTTTCTAGGAGGTGGCAACCCGCTTTCAAATATTTCCAAACTACAACCTCTTTCGTCTGACACCCATAGTTTGATACATATTTCAATTACCTAACTCAACTTGAATTTAACTTTTTAAACAGGTGGCAACCCTGAAACATGTGATTTTGAAATAAAGCATTTTCAAACCCATTTCAACTGATACCCATATGGTTGTCGTTTATTTAACTTAGTTCGAACTAATTTTTTAACAAGTGGCAATTCTTTTCTTGCACTACGCACAACATAGAGTCTAGCGATTGCAAACTTTCGTTTATATAAATAATTTAAACAGATTTAATTACTAGAACAGGTGGCAAACTGGTTTAAAATTTTAAGCAAAGTGAACTTATTTAAATATTTTTCGTTCGACACCCATTCTGTAATATTTCTTTTATCTAATCAAGTTAATGGAGTTAAATTTTTCAAACAGGTGGCAGGCGTTTAATAAGCTCTTTTAACCGCTTTTCCATTTGACACATCTATTGCGATATTTGAGCAATCCTATTGATTTAATTTCAGTAATTTCTTTTAAGCAGTTGGCAGCTCTGTTTAAATCTAGCTCTGAACTTTCTCGTAGCCGAGACGAACACGTTGGTATTCGTCTTTCTACAATCGGACCACGCCAACATAGTCTGTCGGTTGCAGTTTCTCGTTTATGTTGTTGATACGGCAAAACGATCTATGTCAATTATTACTTCTTCTAGGGTAACGGATCATCTAAGCACAAGACGATACACAATAACTGTTATTATATTAGCAGAAAATCGGAATTTTTGTAATGTTTATACACATTTATTTAGATCAAACAATATTGGACTCATAATTTGTGTGTAACATAAACATAATTGGAATCTATGGCTACTTTAAATTTATTTCGCACCCACTGTTTATTTTTCTTTTTGAAACAATGTATTTATGTACACAACGCACGAGTAGTAAATGTTTATAGAAATGTATTTAAACATATTAGGGAGGTTATATTGTTCAATCAGCTTCATCCTCAGAAGTGGTTTGAAAAGTTCTAGGAATGATAGTTTTTGATTCTTCTTGCAGTGAAGCAGAATGGTGAATTTAAAAAAAAAACTTAAAGCCAGATTAGGTATATGAAAATTTGTATCGCTAAACATTGGACCTCATACATAAAAAGTGAGCTTGAGCTCCGACTCGCTATTCAGTACAAATTCTTAAGCCTGAGCTCACTTCATCAGAGCAAGAACTGAGTCTGTGTTTAGGCTAACTACTTTTTTGCATAAATACGACGGTTACTAAACAAGTCCACAGATTTCGCATCATTAATATCATTTGAGCCGATTTGACGTTTGCATCGAAAAATTTGCCATTTTTTAGCATTTTACGATTTTAGAGTAAGAGCGTTCTATGTATTGTTTGCTGTTACTTTAAAGTTTCAAGCACACAAGAAAATTAATATTTTAAAAGAAAATTTTCGTTGCATGATTTTTTTTCAATCGGTGCATCGATGGACTTGTTTTGGTGATGAAACAGCACTAAAACCTGGTCGTACCATCGAGCCATCAATGCTCTTGGCTCCCTGATGTTGCAGTCGAGAACGGTGCGGGATTGCTCAACCTCGGTATCGACCGCATCTGATTTGTATGCTATTAAGTTTATTTAGGTTCCAGATCACAGTGAACTCGCTGGAAACTGAATATCATCGATGACCCCTAATTATCTGAACACCTGCAGCTCCGGTTCCCTGCTTTCGCGAAACTGTCAAAAAATATGTTTTTGTGGTAACAACTTTACTGCGGGAAAAACGCTTTGCCTATTTTTTATTTATTTTTAAGCAAAATACTTTTTTCTTTGTAGGTAGTCTAAGGACTTTTTAGTGCCCCTCGTAACCTACCTTGCTTCTTTGGTGCTTTAATATGCTTAGGTTTCAGTTCCAAGACATAAATAAGAGTCACACTTGACTAGTTTTCCCGAAAATAAATCGGTTTGGAAAACTGCTTGTGATTACTCTTGAGTACGTAATGCACATTAATAAGTATAAGATATTTATTGACTCATTTAAATAAAATTCTCGCAAGATTGCATAAAAATTCCAAAAGTTTTCATCGAAGTTTTTCCTTAGAAAATTTTCATAACAATACTGATAACTAAGAAATAAATACACACATATACATGTGTATTTAATTATGCAATATGTGCATACAACCAATTGTTCTTAGAATATATAATAGATTTAATCAATGCCTGGCCATCTGTTTGTGAACACAAAACATACTGTATACCGTCTCTTGGAATAATACACTAGCAGGAATGGAAAATTTTTGAACAATGAATATGCATATGCCCATAAATGCATATTTTCTCCATATATGTACATATGTATGTGCTATATGTACATATGAGTATCTATCCTGTATTGTTGTATAACTGTATAGTAATGATACCAAATATGTGGGTTGTCTTTCTTAGTTAGAGATGAGAAACTATTCTTCTACTCGAACGGAATATCCAAGCAAAAGTAGTCTTTAGCGTTAGAGAAACATTTGGTTTGACATTAGAATTCTTACACATATGTATGTATATCGACGGCTGAGTTTAAGATGGACCTATATGGGTAGCCGGTTCGAAAATGCCCTATCGCAGAAAAACTTTCAAGATAGCCCTATGAGAGAATGTTAGAAAAAAATACTAGACATAAGTAACTAATTAGAATTCAACGTTAGAATGCGTTTCGAGAACTAAGCTCTCTGTTTTTCGAACTTGGAGAAATTTATGAAATTCGAATCATTTTCTAATCGTTTAGGCTAGACTAGAAATTGAAGTGCGTCTAGAAATTGAAGTGCGACGAAGAACAGTTAGAATATCAATAACAAGAAAAAAAAACGAAACCAAAACAATTCCAATGTAAATAAAAACAAACAGTAAAAACGGAAGCAAATATATAAACAGACACTGAGACAAAAGTTGCCGCTAATGCGAGGCACATTGTTGCATGATGCAATGGAAAAACACTTGAGGAAACAAAGAACGCTTCGAACAGGAAATGTGTTACAATATATGTATTGGAAAACAAAACACATGGATGAAAAGCCATTGCTGCTATGTACATATGTCTTATTATTGTTGTTGTTATGTTCATTAACGCTATTGATGCGACTGTTAAAACATATTTTTGTTGTTGATAACAACACTGTTTTTGCTGTTTTGTGGTTGCCACTGCCGCTGCTACTGGCTACTGTTGTTGCGCGTGCACCGTAAGTAGAGTTGCCAGATTTCTTTTTCTCAAAATTCAGTACTTTCGGCTTTTTTAGCGCTAAAAAATCAGTACATTTCATTACACTTTTGTTAGACGCAAAAAAAAACAACAACTAACTGGTACTTTTATTAATCGCACATTAAAATCACATTTAGTTTTACATTTCAAACTTTGTAAAATATTATGAAAAATCCAAAAATTTTACCAAATTCTCCAAAAAATTTCTAACTTTTATTCAGAAAATTTAGATTTTTAATAATTCTTTAGTTTTACTTTTATAAAAAGGGTTGCCAGCTTTTAAAAAATTATATTTAAATTATTAAAAAAAAATTAACCAATTATTAAAAAATGGGTATCTATCAAAATGATTTTAAAACCTTTGCTTCTTAACGCAAAACTTTGTTAAAATAATTGAATCCTTAAATCGAAAAGTTCACTGCTTTAGTAAAGACAATGTGCAATTTTTTATTTTGTTATTTTTAAAAAGATAATTTGTATATAATTTTATATGCTAGTAGGTCATATTGCTTAAACTTTGAGGGGTAACTCAACGGTAAAACGTGTCAGACGTCTTTTTAATTTAACTTCATTTGACATTAGGGTCAATGGCTCCTCCACAAATAAAATTCTCTATCCGACATTGATGTGAAAGCAGTGGAATACAGATTGAAAAATCAGCACACATTTCTGAAAAATAAGTGCATTTGCGTACTGAATTGGGAATTGAAAATTTTCAGCACAGTGAGGGAAAATTCAGTACTGTCCTGCCAAAATCAGTACGTCGGGCAAACGTAACCCTAAGAGCGTGTTAGACGTGGCAATGCAAATATTTTTTGAAAAGGCTGTCAAGTTGAGAAAATTCCGAAAGCAATTGCGTGAGCAGTCACACCTTGCATGTGTCTTTCGAAAGTGGTTTTTAATTTGCGAAAAACAAGTTGCGGGATGAGTTTCTAAAATCGCTTTTTAGCTGTTCACAGAGTGAAGTAATTTCTCGATATTAAAATGCAACCGTCTGAGCCGCCTTGCAGTGGGTTTGCTACATCTCTTCGTTAACTTTAACTTCATTTATAACTAAAAAATTTATTCCGAAAAGTAATTGATTAAAACTATTTGTGATATTTTGTTCCAAATTATCTTTTATTATTCCGCAAAAATCGCGCTTAGTGTCAAATGGCAACACTTGTTTCGTTTCACAGCATTTTCTGCAGAACTAAAAATTGCTAGCACAGCACGAGCAAGTTGAAATATGTTTCCGAAATCGATTTGTGCTTTTTCAGCCGCAGTCACACATTGCAACTGTAATTTCTGAAACTGATTTCCGAAAAGTAGCAGAAAGGTCTTTCTAGCTGCTCACACTTCGTAAATAAATTTTTCTTTCTCAATTTGACAGCGAGTTGCATGGAAAAGTTGGAAATATTCAGGGCAATCGCTGTAGCCATAAGTCTGAATTTTCGTGAAATCTACGAAAATGCTATAACTGAATGCGATTAGCTACGAAAGTAGCACATATATTGAATGCGTATGTTCGTAGCAATTTCGGATTAAGTGATGATGATTTTCGTAGTTTTCAAGAAAATCGGACTACGATGGATTCAGCGGTAGCCCAGATTGCCAAGTCTGACACGGTCTTTACATACATACTAACATACATACACGTAAGCAACCCAGCACTAATTTACATTTGAGGAAGCATATCCACATACATATTTATGTAAATATGTAAATAAATTGGAACTGAAGTAATCTCAAATATTTACGTGAAAGGAATAGTAAAGGAGAAATATGGATCCACACTAACAAGGAAATTGAATGAGAAATATATGGAAATATGTTGAGTACACATTATTAATATGTAACAACAATATTGGTAATATTTCAGCAATAAGCCAGAAATAACGAGATATATGTATGTATGTACAACTACAATTACAACTACAACTGTAACGAGAGTAAAGTTTGCTACATTCGCCATGCGATTCTGAATAGCTTAAGGGCAACAACGGAAATCAAAGGAAATGAGGAAAATATCCGTTTCAATTTGATAATTTCGGTTATGTGCATGGAGGCGATATGATTGTCGGTGTGTACATATGTATGTATGTATGTATGAATGTTTTTATATGGAAACAACGGTATATTACGGAAAGTGGTGATTATGATTAATTTCACCTAACTGCTGGTAATCAAGTTGCTTTTGAGGACATTCGCTTACATACTAGGGTGGTGTATCAAAAATCTACATACAAAATAAGCGCGGGAAATTCAAAATATTCCAACAAGTTTTAGTTAAAATTTAGAAAAAAAAATTTTATATTATTTTTATATTTTATTTTTTTTTTTTTTTAATTTTTTTTTTTACTTTTATCAGCTAGAATTCAAAAATTTTATGAATTTACGTGCGTAGGTTTCAATTATATGTCCTATCTATCAGATTTCAAGTAAAAATTTCATCGAATTTTATCGTTTTATTATTTATTTTTCAAACCCCAAAAAAAAAATTTTTTAATTTTGAAATTTTTGTGGATGTCTTTATTTTTTTACGTAGAACAAAATAGACCAGTGCGCAACACAAATTTAATGTAATAAACTTTAATAAATGTTGATATTTTTAAGGACCACCCTAATAAAATGAGAAAAGCTACTGACGCTTGCCCACCGCTCAGATATTTGGTGTCCGCTAGTGGAATCACTCTCTCTGATTTCCACAAATCAGTAATGACGAATATGGCCTCCGATAATTAGAGGATCTTGGTGAGATAATATACTCCCGATTGATCGCATTTTTTTTTTTTTGCATTAGTATACATTTTCCATTGCGGCCAATGGCTACCCGAACTTCATACTTGGTGAAAATAAAAGCTGCACTAGTTTTCAGCAGGTTAAGCAGAATTTTGATTAATAGACATGTAGACCTCTCCACTGAAAGATGCAATATGTAAATAGCTCGCGCAACGCTCCTTGAAACATTCCCTGAATGATCTTTCCATCGATGTTATCGCCCTTCGTTGCAAAAGGACCTTATGGTTGATCAAAGCTCGCTTGTTTGGCGCGCCAACTAAAAGCTCTACAAATGATGTCACTAATGCGGAAAAGCCCACGATCGACCTTGGGAAGATGATCACAGACATTTAATCGTGCGGCCATTGAAATATTTATCAACCTGCGCTAGCTTTTCTTATGTCAGGTGGGATGTTGCAAGTTGCAACTACCCAGAATCCTGGTATATGTGCCATCGTTTATGATACAAAACGTTGAATCGCATTTCTGTTCTGAAAATAACTATAACTCCCTTGTGATCGTTTCACAGACTCGAATTCCAAAGATGGTGATACGCGTGAAAGTTACCTTCTATTACACGGTTTTCACCTACGGTTAATATCCTCCAGAGATCATATGACGTTAAATATGTCGAGCTGGCCTGGCCGAATAACAATAACCTGACATTCAAGAATGGTACTGTCGAAGCTCGCACTCATGGCTTATGAAACCAGATAATGCAGATTTCGACAAATAGTCAAAAAGACTCTGCAGCCCGTTGCAGTAATGCTAAAGTAGGGTTAAAGTCTGCCCTAGGAGGCTGAAAGCGGTTCGGAGATAAAGCGTATGTACATAAGTGGGGTTGTCGAGCTGGTGGTTGTGTGCTTGACGCTATCGGGGTTGCTGCCCTAGTGGGGATCTCGGAAATAGCAGTTATAACTTTGACCACTTTGACTTTATTGCTTTTTTTATTTTTTCCTAAAAACAAATCGTCGTTTAAAGTAAAAAACTGCGTATCGTCGTTCTGCAAAACTGCGTAACTGACATTTTTTGCCTAAAATTAGATTTGCTCACACAAGCTCTTGGCTGCATTCGCTCTGCAACATACTAGCCAGAAAAGCGATTGCTTTATAAAAAAAGAGAACCATTTTGAAATATGAGTGTTTTCACTCTTTAGAAAATAATTTTATGCAACCTCACATACGCCGGTTTGCATTTTGTTGATACGCGGTTTTGTACTTGAAACGACGAAATAATGCTTTGATACTCAAATACGCTGTTTAAATAAATATTCTTACGCCACAATAATAATAAAAATATACCATATTTGTAATTTCTCTCGTTTTCCAGCAGTCATTGCTTACTCAATACTTTCGTTTATTGAACAAGTTATTTATAAGGACTTACGTTGCATGAACGTTTGGAAATTTTTACATGTGTATCTACATAATATGTATGTATGTATGTGCATATATAATTTCTTACTTAAATACATACATATGTATAATACATATCTACCTAAATAAGCATTTATTCAAATGTTCGTAATGCTTATGGCCGCAAATTCTATAGAATCGTCTGCAATTACAAACCATGCTGGAGTGTGCGCCAAGCGTACGAAAGCTTAAGTAAATTGCACACAATTAAAACAGATTAACAAATGCGCATACATATACACTAAATGTGCAAATTTATATATGTATACATATGTAAACATAAATATATATACCTTTAAACATACATACACACTTACATACATTGGTACATGCATTCATATAATTCTTGTTTACACGAAAGCACACCTCACCATTGTGCGAAAGCAAATATCTCAGAAATGTAGAGTATGAAATACATACCTAGAATTTTTAGCATTGCAAAAATAAAAAAAAATAAAAATTGCAAGAAAATTGCTCAAATTATGTGTTGCGTAAATACTACACACTTGCACATATTTTTAATGAATAGTAGAAACATATCTATGTATGTATGTTTAGAAATAAATAAACTAGATTTATTCCGCATGTACATATGTACATACTTACATATTTAGCCATAGGTGTCGGATTTTATTTTTCACACCTGCTAAAGAATTTTCCAAGAGTATGCACATTGAATTTGTATGAATTCAATAGATAGGTATAGATATGTAGCAGCACAAAAACCATGCGTATTATTTTATGTATGCAAGTATGTACATATGTTTTTTTTGTATGAGAAATCCATTTCTTCACTTATCTTTTTCTTAAAACTTTTATCAGAATTACACGAAGTAAAAAAAAATGACCCGCCCTATTGTACTTATATTGATACATGCGTGAATAAGGTATTCATAGAATAAAAAAATAAAATTTCAGATTTAATTATTATATTTTTTTTTATTTCATTATTTCTCAAAACTCAAATCGCTTACCTACTCAATAGCCGAGTGAGTCGAATAAAGANACTTTTCAAAGCAAAGCTTTATGGTGTCGGACACACAACATTGAAAGTTTCTGGATCCACAACATTGAAAGTTTCTGGACGCACAACATTGCAAGTTGATAAAAGCGTTGTAAAAAATCGTAGGCATTTGCCTTAAGTTACTCATGTGAACTACTTCAAGGCAATTTTCACTGATATCATTCAAGTCAATAAATACATATATATACAAACATATGTACATTTCCATACGTACATATATCGCTTAATAACAAGAACAAAATTTCGCGATATCAACAAGCAATGCGATTTTTCGCGTGCTTTAATTTTTTGCTTTCATAGTTGATCGAGAAATACCTAGAACACACATATGTACATACATATATTTCTGCGGACGTAAATCGAATGAGGTCAGTAAAAATAAACACATACGCTCGAGTGCAGACATACAGTGGCTCATAACGAAAATGGTGAATACGTATTTAAAAAACTAAAAAACGTTAGCTCATCTCAATTGATTAAAAAATAACTAAAATTTAAAATATATGTAATTTTGATTTTTTCAAGTTCTTCAACAAATAAATACATGCTTACTTTTTGCGCAAATTTAGATAAAATTACTAAAACAAAATATAAAATCCTGAGTACTTGATCTTTCAAAAAATTACGCTAATAAAAATTAATATATGGCCCTAATCGCCGAAAACGAAATCAAGGATAGAAAATGTTTTTCTCAGGCTTCACAGATTTTTGATTATATCTGGGTTACACGTATTCTAAGGTATATATGTTATTAACATGAATCTCCTTTCCAAAAACATGCAATTTCACTTAATCCTGAGACACCTTTTTATTAATGAAAATACAGTGGCAACATGAAACTAAAGGGTAGTTTATATTTAAGGACCACTACTTTTTTGCTCTTTACTTGCTTGCTTGTATTACCTTGAAATTACTAAAAAAGTATTCGGCAAAAAAATCTGTGATTCGCTTTCTATATGAAAACAAAGTCGGCAGTATTTTTTTATGTAATTTAACAGTCCAAAATAACAAAACGTTTTTTGTCGCGGGATACACCAGGCTAAAAAAAGGGAAAATCTAGTTTTCTTCCAGCATCTTCTGCCTTCTTTCACAATAAAATAAAATAGTTACTTATACTCTTCATTATCCATGTGTGTTTCGGTGGAAAACTATTTGTAACGTAACAGTCTTTTCTACTAACTGAATTTTCACGTAAGTTTTTTTTTTATTTTTATTTAGAGAGAGTTAGAGAGAGGGCTCATTTTGCAGGTAACAATGTATGTTCTTTCTAACTTATATAGGCTCAGGAAACAAGAATTACTTAGAATAATTAATATAGGCTCAGTAGAATCAAAACCGCGATAATTATATTATTTCAAAAAGGCACGAACCCAAAAGAAACGAAATAAGATGCTAAAAGAAGAAGAAGATTTTCCGATTAAATAATAAATCGATTGGAATTATTTTGCCTACTTTGCTTGTAGTATTTTTATTCTTCAAAATACACTCTCGAATGGTGATGTAAGATTTTTCGTTCAAGAGTTACGGTCACTTTAATTACCGTGTCCTCGAACATCTAACATCACCAAACCAAGCTTTCTAACTCATTACGTCATCTTCCAATGGTCATAATATCTGAAGTAAAAATTGTAAAGCACCACTTGAACCAAAGAAGCCATTAAATCCGTTCTCCGGGTACTTAACATCTTGGCGCAGTTCTTAGCTCGAGCTCGAGGCACGCAGATTTTTACTTCGGAAACGAACTACAGCTCCGCAACATCAAAAACTAGGGTAGCCAACCCATTTTTGAGTATTCCCCGATTTCGATAATAAAATCCCCCGATTTTTTCCGAAACTACGTGAAATTCCCCACCCATGGATATTTGCTTACTT
Source organism: Rhagoletis zephyria (assembly GCF_001687245.7). Taxonomy (NCBI): domain Eukaryota; kingdom Metazoa; phylum Arthropoda; class Insecta; order Diptera; family Tephritidae; genus Rhagoletis; species Rhagoletis zephyria. Next base: position 74,935 of record NW_016157484.1, read on the forward strand.
ACAAAAAAAAAAAAAAAAAATTGTATATATTTTGATATATGGTCTGTTTATTATTTTTTGTTGATGTAATTCAAATTTAAGTCGCAACAAATTTGTACAAATTTTCACAATTATTATTAATTTTTTTACTAATTAGACATATTTTTTTATAGAAATATAGTTACCTCTTAAAAAACCGTACAAATCCAAGTTTCAAACTTTGTGTAATATAAAAAAAAAATCAACAAACTTTCGTAAAAATTTCGAGCTTTTTAATTAGATTTTCTAGAAAGATTTCGAGTACGCAGTTCTAGTAAGTGCAAGTTTCAAGTAGCTAAAAATTCTTGTTTCCCGAAAGTGTTGCGGTTTACTTCCATATAAAAAAAAAAATTGTGTTTATTCGTTATATGAACGCAAATTCTACAAAGAAATCAACGGTAATTGGCATAATGTGAAAAGGTGCAAAATCGGTACCTTTGGTTGCAGTTGCATTTCTTATACGACTTTTTTACCTTATTATGAAATTAGTGACGCAAAAAAGTAAAAATTAGTTAACAACTAATTCCTTGCAAAAAGCAGTTTATCCCCCGATTCCGCACGCAAACTCAAATTACTCGCAAATCGGGGGATTCCCACGAGTTGGCTCCCCTGTCAGAAACTTTCAAATCTGTATTCATAATTATCATGTGCTTAATTTCTTTAAATTATACGTCAATTGCAAGACTACTGAATCAATACTACTTATTGCATAAAAACACTAAAAACCATTTAAAAAACCTAATTATATTGTTATCGCTACACGTATATCGCACAGGTAACGTAACAGTCTTTTTGTGCAACGTACCAGTCCGACTATTTTTTGCAAATATTGACCTCATAATTAATTTTATCAGTTCAGTTAGTGTGTAGTTCTTGAGTTCCATCCTTCGACTAAGAAACTGTGTACCAACTTTTGAAAACATTATATTAGGAGAGCAGACCTGTTTGATAATATAAAGCTGCTTCGAAAGGATTTTCAAAAGTAGTAATGTAACAGTCCGCTGTTGAAACTTTCGTAACTCCTAAACAACAGGAGTTACAATATATTTTAGCTATATATTAAATTATGCCACATACTTATGCTTTCAGATACAAGAAAAAAAATTATCCGAAAATTGTGTTCTAGGGAGTTTCAGCGGTTTTTCTTTATTTTCTTTGCAAACGGTCTTGCGCATTTTATTTTTTTGCTATTTTTTCAAAAAATATGGTTCATGTTTTAAGTAAAAATTTAACAAATTTCCAATATAATTGAGCTTTTTAATCAGATTATTATTTCAATATGCAATTTTGTAAATTTGTAAATTTAGTAATTTTAGTATAAAAAAGTGCAAGTCGCTGCAAAATCGCGTTGATGTTTAAGGGCAATAAAATTGTTTTCGAGATAAAATTTGAAACGTACTCGTACATACATATGTTTATATGCATGTATAAATGTGTGAACATGAACATACATATGTATGTGTGTAGTTACATATGTGATGTGCAATAGTAAAGAGAAGAACATTTTCGGCAAAGAACTTTTAATTGTTCGCCTCATTAAAGTATTTGCTTATCTACAAACGTATGCGGTTTGTACATATGACTCAAAATAGCACGAGTCATAAACCAACAATAATTGAGCAGGCGATCAAGTGTACTTAAAAGAATATTTTATGCTGAGCCAGTAGGAAATGTCAAAGATTTCTTAACTTTTAGCAAAAAAATTTATTCACTGAAAATTTTAAAATTTAATTCAGCATTTCCAGGCGTAAAAAGGGCAGAACCTAAACCTTTATTTTGGATCAAAAAATTTATCAAACTAATTTAAAAAAAATGTGCTTGCAAAAAAATTTATATATATTTCGATATCGACTAATCAGTTTAGACAGTTTTTATCAAAAAATTTTCTTGGATATGTGCTTGCCAAAAATTATTAGCGAAAAGGTTTTGAAATTAGGCGCATGATTTAGAAAATTTCATGCAGCTTCCGAGCATATAATTGGATCATTTTGCGCGACTTTGCAAATATATGTAATTTTCGATTTTCTTGGTATTTCCATTTTCTACTTATTTTTGCTTAAATTCGCGCAAGGAATTTTTCAAACAGGGGAAAAATCACTCCAAAATGGGGAAAATTTAGAGTATTTACACTTACATAATTTTCAAGTATAGCCTTTGTATTTCCGAAAATGGAAAGCATAAAACAAAAATTAACCAAAATTCCGTTACTTCCTATGATTGGGCCCACATATTTTGTGAGTTGTAGACGTTGTCGGGATCCAATCTTCCCAATATTTCTTATTTAGCTTTTTATAATTAAGGAAAGAATACAAACTAAATTTCATCGAAATCGGATGAAATTTAATGTTTTCGCCCACACGAGTGGAGGGCGTGGCAATTGTCTAATATTTACCATATTTCATAATTACCTATTCCCACGAAATATTAGAGCACGTGTCAAGTTTAAGCGAAGTCGGTGCACATTAGTTATTATTTCCACCTGGCTCAATTTAGTCGATACACTGTGGGCAGTTCTCATGAAAAATCTGAAGAAATAGTTTTCATTATTGCTGTAAATTTTTTTGCAGAAATTTATATATGAGCATTTGTTTTCTTAAGAGCTGCATACTGATTTAAGAAATTGTGATAGAAAAAAATTTCTCGTCCATTTCTTTTGCATCATTTTATATACATTTTTCGTTTTTCTTAAAAGCTGTAAACAAGCCTTGTAAATTTGAGTTTGAGTTTCTAATTTCTTCAAAAATACTTTTGAAGAGAACCTTTCTTAAACCGCTTTCGTTTAACAGCCTTTTTAAAATATCCCATTTACCTTGTTGACTAAGTTGATTTTGAATTTATAAGCCGGTGGAAATCTTCGTCAAAAATATTTCCGTAGTAAAGCTTTCTGTAACCGAGCTGCTTTGCCTCCCATTTTAAAGTAATTTATGTACATAGCTTGTGAATTAAATTCATATAACCAAGTGGCAACCTTCGTCAAATATTTTTTGCGAAATATAATTATTTTAAACCTCTCTCCTTTGACATATTTATTAAATTTTTTAACTAAATCGATTTTTAATTTCTAAACAGGTGGCAACCACATTCAAAAATGCTTTCGTTCATTTAACTTATTGATAAAAATTAGTTTAAACTCCAAAATAGGTAGCAACACTCTTAAAAATTATTTTCGACACAAAGCTCTCTTAAACCTCCCTAGTTTGATGGCTAGAGACATATACTTAATTTACCGGATTAATTAAATTAATTTCCACATTTTGAACAGGTGGCAACCCTCCCCCAAGTTAGATAAAAAAACAGTAATAAATAAATAGTAATAAAAAATTTTAATACTGGCAAGCGAAGTATTTTTGGTACAAATGGAAGAAAAAACTTACCCAAAAACAGGGCTGTTAAACGGATAAGGGTTGCTAAGCGGAAATGTAGCTAAAATTAAAAGTTTCGTACAAACCCCATTTCATTAAGCAGTATTTTGGCAAAATTGTGCACGTAAGCGGAAAATGCACTTAAGCGAATAGACAGCTAAACGGATTATAATATAACATGAAAAATACATAAAATATCATGCATGAAAGGGCAAAGGCCGATAAAATTGAAGCTGCAATCAATTTACTATTTTTATAACAACACCACCACCTATTCCCTGCAGGGAACTCACTTCGGTGCACTAAAATTCTTAGCTAACAGTAGCAAACAAGTTCTCTCATAAGTAGTCACTTAAGGTGTGTGTATTTCTTAATACCTATTTTATAAATGTACCTGAGCGTACAAATAGTAACTTAAGGCGAGTATGCATAATTTTACATATACGGGATCATTTTATACCACAACAACAACAACAACATACGGAATATTTTAAACATTCTGCAAAGAAATTTTTTATTAATTTTTATTACTATATTTTTGGATTCTTCCTCCTCCTTTATTTGTCTCTTTCCGCCCGATAATAATGCGCAATGCAAACAAAAGTTGCTGAAAATAAACTTAATAAGTAAGAAGTGCCCGTATGTATGTATGTGTGCATTGTTCATGCCGCTTATCAAATTCAGCTGATTACAGCCGTTGTTGTTTTTAATTTTTTTTTTTTAATTTTTTGTTCCCGCTTTTGCTTCTTTTGTTGCAGCCATTTATCAGCAGCAACAACAAGTAAGAAAAAAAGCAATCGCAGTAAAAGTGTTATTCACATTCTTTCGAGGCTATACATTTCTTTGGATCTTTTTCTTGTGTACTTTTTTTCTTGCCGCCTGGACATTTCGATAAACTAAAGTATTTATTTGCATGGAAAAATGTTAATAATTTAAGAGGCACCATTAAGTCAGCCTGCTGCCGCATTACTGCTGATAGCTGCACAACAATGCTTGCACGCATTGATAAGCGTTGAATTTTGATAGTATTTTGTATGACTTCAAGGCGAAATATTGATAAAGTGCAGTGCAAGTACATTGCGCATTTTTGGCATATCACATAAAAGTTCAATAGTTTCAATGCTGAACGTACGAAGGGAATGTGAAAGATTTCAAGGGAAGGTTTTTAAAAGGAAATGTGATGTATATACATTGATACGTAGACAATTTAAAAAGCATACCAATATGACGGTACAAAAAATACAGGCTTTAAATTTTGGCAGCTAAAGATACGACAACTCTTTGCTGGGTACCATACCACAGTGGGTTCGAAAGCAATGAGGTCGTTGACGAGTTGGTTCTACAACGATCCTTAACTGGCTTTTTGTAACCAGAACCAAATTGCGGTCTCATTTGGCCCTCTTCGTAAACCATATTTTCTGAATTGGTACGCTCAGAACGCAGTAATTACTGGAAAGAGATGGAGGCCATAGATAGGCTATGCTCTTCGGCTACCCTTTCAACAGATCGGATATTAATTTATTAAAGAGAAGTAACAGCAGGTTACTGTGTGGGTACAGGACCTTGAATATTTTGCTATACGAAGCGGAGATCTGGGCTGACACCCTATAGAAAAATAACCGTTGCAAGATACTTTGCGGAGCCCATTGCACAGCAGCTTTAAGAGTAGCCTCTGCGTACCGTACAGTGACCCGCGAGGTAATACTAGTGATAAGCGGAACGTTTCCCATTGATTACTAGCAGCCGAACTCAAGAAAATGTGGGAGCTTAAGGCGCAAACGAACCTAAGTGACAACGAAAGGGAAAGGGTAAGAAACGAGACACTAAGACTATGGCAAGATAGGTGGCAAAACCTAAAACTGTGGACCCAAAGAGAACGGGGCTATCACGTCACACAAATGCTGTCTCGGCATGGTTACTTTCGCAAATACCTGTATAGAATGGGAAAAGCCGAAGAGCCATCATGCATAAAAATACAGCGACGCAGAATAAGACGTTGCCGAGCACACTTTTTTCAGATGCAAAAGATGGGAAATCGAGCGCAAAAATCTGCAAGACCTGGTAGGACCAATTAACCCAGATAACGCCATCTAAGCCACATAGCGAAACTAACTGAAAGAACATAGTAGCTAAATAATGTAGAATACTTACTTAGATTAGAGGTCCCAGGGTGTGTGACGGTTCCAATTCGGGGGGAGTGTTTTAGTTTTCGGACATACCATTTTTGTGACGACAGCTTTGATGATGCAATAGGCATTTTCGACCCCTTTCCCGCGAAAAACAAAAACTGTGCTGGTACCTAACTAATCTCAACCCACTAAGATTTCATATGCATCATACGCATGGCACCTACTTTGTGACAGTCTGGTCTTAGCCAGACAAAGATTAATCAATTGGAGGACGAATGCCCTCTGGGGCAATACATAATTTTTATTTTTTTTCTGTTTTTGTTTTTTTTCTTAATTACGAAAAAGCATCTGTGAAGTGCAGAACCAAATTAAACGACGAAGAAAATTGATTCAAATTAAAGATTTAAAGACAAATGGCCTTATTCATAAAAAATAAAGTAGGTTTGAAGAGCTTTATAAAATGACGTTTTCATACATTTTTCAGTTTATAAACCTTTTTTAAAGCTACTTTATTTTTTATGAATAAGGCCAAAAATTTTTAAAGTGGCTATAGCTGAGTGTGTAGAGATGCTTGCTGTTATTTGCTAATCCCAGCAGAGGCTACGTGTTAATATGATTATAAAAATTTTTGTTTTGTATCTCGGAAATATGAAAAAACATCTGTAAAGTGAAGAAAATAAGCGTGTTCAAACGCAAAAATCGACAACCAAAAGTTTGGTTGACGAAAATTTTGATTAATATTACCAAATCATTGTTGAAAATATCAACCAAGGCATTGTTAATATTCACCAAAAATCACGTTGATTCCTTTTTAAGTTTGAATTTGGTAATATTAGCCAATTTTTGGTTGCTTTTTCTCTCAGTTTTCCAAAACATTGTGTAGTACATATTTGCAGTTCTTATTCGTTTAAGTATAAAAAGAAATATTCATCTCTAAAGCTCCCGATGCTATGAAACGAAGTAGGTCGTACTGGATCTCCAAAAGCTTGCAACTCCATTTTAGTTTTCAGAAAAGTTAAGCTTTTACTGACTGCAATAACGGTAAGTAAAATATTCTGCTTACACGAAAAATTATATAAATCAACAAAGACCAGCAAATAAAGAAATAACCACTTTCAGTCGCTAAAATTCATTAAATTTTGTTCTGAGATAATTCGGTATACGGTTTGTAGTTAACTCCAGCAGCAACTAATTGTTCGTTTTAAAATTTTATGTAAAGCTTTTTTACTTACTTTTGCCACACCCTTTATTTATTTTTTTGCATACAAAAGTTATTTTACAACAAATGTATTTGAGAAAATTACGATAAACATAAACACAGTTTCTATTTTTCTGACGCTCATATTAACTAAGGCACGTGTGGAAATTTATCGAAAAAAATACGTCCGAAAATGCAAAAAATATAAGTATAACTATTGCACATAGGGTATAAAAATGGATCTTAATATAAACACACGGGTGAGAAAGCACTTTACACATGTATTTATAAATAATAAAAAAAAAAACATTTGGGTTCTTTGTGAAACTGTGTTTTTTATGAGAGCAACGGAGTCTTTGAACAATCATTAAGAACGAATAAAAAGTAATTGGTTAAGAGAATTAAACTACAACTCTTTACTTAAAAAACAAAACATTGCTACTTAAATGGAGGAGCAATTTCCCAACAATCAAATGTGAACAATCGGTAATATGGAAGGAGAAGTACCTTATAAAAAAAAACCTATCAGCTTATCAAAAAATTAGTAATTAAAAGGGCATTTCGGATAAGTCAATTTGATAAGAACTGCACCGACAATTTACTTTTTAGTAATATGCTTAGCTAAACTGATTAGTACTAAATATTTCTCAATGGAAAGTGCAGGCTTATTAAACGCACTACCTAACATTGCTATCATCTGCCAAGCGAAAGTACTGGGAATCGAACGGGCCTCTAAATAATTAGGATTACGAAAATCATACATTTTCTCAGATAGTCAAGCGACACTTCTGGCACTTGCCTCACCGGTAACAAATACTAAAACAGTCACAGATGGCAAATATGCGTTAAGCTCTACGGCCAAGCTAATAGAAATTTCTCTCGTCTGAGTTCCCGGCCATAGGAACATACACGGAAATGAGAGGGGTGATGAGTTGGCTAAGACCGGAGTATTTTGCGATGAATGCGAAGCAGAGTTACAGGTTCAAGAATATTCAAAAATTTTAAGATTTCACAAGCTTTTTGTAAAATCATCGTCAGAGCTGTCAATGAATGCCATTTAATGACAAAAACTTTTAAATTATTGTAAAAAAAAACCTGCAACTACTAACGAAATATTTCATTCAATAATTTCGCGCTAAATCCATTGCATACTTAATGAATAAATTTGGAAAGATTTTCTTCATTACAACTATCCAACTATCTGTCTGTTATACCCTTTCTAGTTACATCTTTTTGTAAACAAAAAAACAAGCGACTATTGTTTGCCTGGTTAAATATTAAATAAAAAAAAATTGAACTTCACTTACCTGTTGCCATTGATCCTCAATCGAGGGCTGTGATGAGAAGTAGCCAGTGGTGCAGACATGCTCCAATTCGCTGAATATATTCCCGCTAGGTAGTATATCCATATTGAGATCCATGCTATGAAAATCGATCGACTCCGTTTTCATTGATATTTTTTTTATGACAGATGAAAAATTTTTGGTTTAAGAATATTTGCAAATTTTAAAATTTTTCTAGCACTATGATTCTTTTTTTTTGTAAACACTTACTGAATAAATTTTTTTTTGTTTTTACACTTTTTCTATATGTATGTATTTTTTAATTATAAACACACTGTATTTTTTTATAGCTTACTGTTGTGGTAACGATTTATATCTGTAAATAGAAAGTAAAAAAATATATTAAAATACTATTTCGAAATTATGTTCTACAACTAAGATTTTTAGTAACCAAAATCAATTTGAAAATATTTTTTTATAATGTATTTATCGCGATTAAGAAGAGAAAAATCTACGCTTTATTCATTCGCCACGAAAGGTCGCTACGCCAGCTCTTTTTACCTGCATAAAAATGTTTATTTCATATCTATGCATATACATATGTATCTACATATGTATGTATGTATGTCTGCTTTCGTAGCAATTAACCAACACATGACAAACAGTTTTCTGATAGCACCTCAATCCCTGCCATTCCAGCTTGAAAAAATACCATCAATACCCTTAGTGGGTACCATGTTCATGGGTAAAACGAAAATACTTGTCCACTTAATTTCGACTAACATTCAGTTGTATTTTTTTCATTACAAAATTTACATATACGGGTAGAACATGTTTCATGGTTATTTTCAGATGTTTGACCCCTCATCATATTGTGTTTTTGTTGCATTTTGCTTTTACCATATTTCATTAACCTGGTTTTTCTTCTAGATACTCACATTACCAAATAAACCCGCAGTTAGGACAAACAACAGCAACAATGAATGTGAAGAAAAACTACAGAATACAGAAAAATGCATTCAAGTTAATAAGCATATGTACATATATATACGTATGTATGTATATATGTATGTATGTACATATGTACATTTGAACACACTTTACTTGTCTACGAAAATTTCGGGTCAGTAACCTTTTGTTATTGGTGCGAGCTAACGTTCCCCTTTCATATTCTGTTTTGGTTTAATGTTTAACCAAAAGTTAAAAAGTAAAGGAACGAAACAGTATACCCGTACCTACAAATGTGTGTGAATATTTGAGCATAAATGTTGGAATGGCTGAGAAAAACTAAAAACACTTACATACTTAAGTACAGACTGCCTATTTTTTCGACCGTTTTTTTTTTTTTGATTTTTTTTTAAAGCTTGGTCATTATTTTGTTTCACATAAGCAGAGGAAAAGACTTGCTCTGAACAGCGTAGTGGTCAATCTGTCTAAGGGGCGTTCCATACCAAAATGGACGGGGTTCTCACTTCATTTAAAAAAAAAAACCTACTTTTTAGGCGAAGTTTTGATTTGAAAAGTTGTTATGGGGTCATGAGCCAATTCGGTAAAACGGTTATCTATCTCCCATCTGTCGGATTTTTGAACTACAGCAGTGAAATTAGAGGAAAGTGTACTGAGAATCAAAAAAAAAATAATTATAAACTTTTTGTATTTATGTATGTATGAATGTATGTAAATTTTTAATGATGCTTGAGTATATATCCCAGTCCTAATAAATTGCTGAAATTCTCACTTTGTTTACCTAACTTACTGCAAGCACTTTAGTTTCCGGTCGCTGCACAGTGTTTCGTTTATATGGAGGCAGGTAGAAAAAGTCATGATGACAACCTGTTGAGTAAATTAAAAGTCGTAGATACAAAATTTCATGTAATTTACCATCCCCCCCACCCTCCTTTTTAAGGGTATATTTCCAAAAAAAAATAGACTCAAGTTTTTCTACCGAAAAATGTTGTTTTCTCATTGCCCTCTGCGCAGTAGAAAATAATAAGTAACCAGAATTGCATCACATTTAATAGTTGAGACAACATTTTTTGCGGGTGGCAGATGTTATAGTGATGCAATCTTCCCCAAATTTTACAGTTAGATTTTTCAGCGAAATCGATACAGGTTAATTATCATTTCAATCTGCCTAAATATAGTCGACACACTGTGCGCCGTAAGTAATTTCAATTTCATTTTCTGGTCAACGTTAACTACTTTATTTTGCTACTGTTCTGTTGTTGTTCTCTTTCTTTTTGTTTTTAATGTTTCCCTAAGGCAACAAAATTTCTTGTTTTAATCGCTTGATTGCTATGACTTATGTATGTATGTACTGCCTGCTGTGTAGATAGTAATTCTATTCTTCTTTTAATCATTTTATAAAGTTATTATTTATTTCTTAATTTAGCTGAATTTCCTACGGACATTTTAAGTGTGCTAAGCAGCAGCAGTTAATTACAACTGGTCACTTTTCAGAAAGGCTGTGAAAAATACCAACAACGTTTCTTACTTAGCTTGACTTTTCTGATTCGAAAAGTTATTATTTCCAATGCGGTTTCTTTGTTCAACTTCCTTGAAGTTTTCTTTCTTGAGAACAATTTGATACATCGTTTTTGTCGTCACTAAATAAAATATTTTTAAACCGTTTATCATAAAAATCATTGACCGAAAATCTATCTTTGGTTACCTACATATGATCCGTTTATTTTGAAAGTGGCATAAGTTACTTCACACACTTCTTTATTATGATGGAGCGATTTACAAATGCATTCGATTACAAGTTGCTGGTTATTTGAGCACAAAAGTTACTAAGTGACTTATACCACTTTCAAAATAATCGGTTCATATATAGTTTTTTTTTTTAAATCATGCGCTATATTGGATCCCCCTCGACAGCTTCGTAAAAATGTAGAAGATATCTTTAAAATTCATCCGCCATTTTGAATTTTCAAACTCGGACTTCAAATTCGTAATCTCGTAATCAGCGAGCTTCAAAAACCGCCTTATAGACAGTTTCGTAAAAATTTAATAATTTTTTTTTAATGATCCGCCATTTTGAATTTTCGAAATTTTACGTTAGATTCGTATTCAGAAAGCCCAAGAATGCCATTTGCCAAATATCATTAAAATCGGTCAATGGGTTCATAATTTTGCCACTTTTCATGGGCTGCCAGCCCATAGTGCACTGTGCAGCCTGAGGCATACTACGACAACTGTTCCTCGTTTGGTATGCAGCTTCCCAATTCTTCTATCGCTAATGCACGATCTTAATGGACTCGTAAGGGAGTGTTTTTTGACGAGCTTCGATTGGTACTACTTGAGACTAACTCGGTAACCCTCTTCTGGCTGGAGAGGAGGAGAGCGTCCTCATAAAACTGATAGATTGGGAAGCAAATCTCCTTCACTACAATATCCAATATTTCTGCGATTATCGATATTTCAGAAAAGTCTGCAAATTTTCATATATCCCATCATTTTTCAAGCGAAATTTTTTGAAATCGAAGTCTGTGTTCACGAATGGCTTAGTAAGTAGAAGGCCAAATGAAGCCAGAAAAAATATTATATCGGATATGTAGGCTGGGCAAAACTCTTTTAAACTACCCACAATAAAGTAACGCTTTGGTGAGTCCCGGTATATGAGGGGTGTTAAGGCAAGGAAATGGCTGAATGTCTCGCAAAAGTGAAGCCGAAATGTGCTTGTTTATACGCGATACAGGCAAGGAGACATTACCGAGCTACTTAGAAGCTGGGGAGCATCTTCGATCGCCGCCCCTTCCGGAAGTCAAAGAGATTAAGGCAATCCAAACGATTCATAGCTGCTTCCAGGATGAACTCCGTAAAAGCTTAAACAGACGGTAGCGTTGAACCGGTTTAACACGGACTTAGTTCGGATCAACTGCAGTTAATTCCCCGACATGATCCGGATCCACGCTGCCGTCTGTTTATGCTTTAAGACTCCTTGAACAAAGCCGGGGAACTCCTACTGGCCACCTGACAGGACACTTAAGGTACCATATTATTTAAATAAAATATTGCTTGCTGTGGAGGCAGACTGCAGGTTTTGTGGGTATTTCACTTTTGTGTGGACGAAATAGTAATTTGCTACTTTGTTACAAAAACTCTATGTTCTAATTCACAGTCACACTTTTTCTGCTAATGAGTGTACAACCAACGACAAAAATGTTATTAAATTTGATTCATTGCTGCTGCTTTGCAATAAACGCGATTCAGGGGGAAAAAAAAGACACGCACTCTCTCTCCCCTTCATTTCTTAAGCATTTGCCAAACAATGGCCACTAATAGTTTACGCTAAATGCGAACTAAATGCAATAATACAACACAACAACAGCGTAGCGTGCAAATGGCAAATGCCACACTTTCCATGCTTGCGTGCTGGAGCTTCTATGCATTGTCGCGCGTTTTGATTTTATTATTAGATTTTTTTTTTTCAACTTTATCAATGGCAACAATTTTGTTTTCCCACTTTTTTTTAGTGGCATGCCACATACATATGTATCTACCACTTGATGCTGGTCCGCCTGGCTGCTGCAACAACCCCTTGAAAATCGCTGAAGTGGCAAAAATGTGCAAAAAAGGAAATGCCTATAAATATGTATACGCTAATGCGGCCGTGCGACAAATGTGTGGCAGGCAAGCAGCATTGCGGCTACAGCAGCAGTTGAATGCACAAAATCAACGGTATGCCCGGAAAATACTCAAACAATTCGAAGCGCAACAAAGTGAAATATAAACAAAGTGAGAATAGTTAGCTTGAAGTGAGTAGTTAGTTTGGTAAAAGAAAAAGTACAGCAAATACCAGCAACATGCGATATGTTGCAACACATGCATGAGCAGAAAAAATAGAAAGAGGAGGGTGGAGAGAAAAATCGATGCTGCGAACGAGTTTTGAGATTAGNGTTGATTTAAAATTGAAAATGATTTCACACTTACACAGCTCTGATGTGTAGTATGTATATGTGGCATGCAGCAATCAGGCTGAAAACAAAACGAATGTAAACAAACTGCATATGAAAATGTGCCACGCATGACGTACTCGCTAGCACAGATTTGTTTTTGTATGCGGAAGACAGGTAGAGGGAACGAACGACAAGTGTGAAAAGAGCTGATTACACATGAGGTGTAGATATAGTATGTATGTATGTATGTATGTATGTAGTTGTTGGTAGGGGGAATATAAAGAAAAATCAAGTTCACGGTGCACGCAACACCAGCCAGTCAGTCAGTCGGCTTTGTTTATGTAGATCCGATTATGTGCAGCATTCATGTAACTAATCCCGCTGATGGACGCTGGATGTGATTAAAGCGACGAGAGAGAATTTGATAGGTATGAGAAGAAAGGCAACGTGGCACATTGACGCACAAACTATCTACATATGTATGTATGTATGTATGTAGGTCTTACAGAAAAATAGCAAAGTTAAGATCGGGTAAATGTGTGCTAAACTAAAAGAAGTACAAGAAGTTATAATGCGACGCAAGTGAAATTAAAAAAATGATGCTGTTGCGTGTTGCACACACTTGCATGCTGCATTTTGTTAATATAGCTGATATTGCTTTTCTTTGCTTTTTTTTCTCCTAGCTACCGTCAAGGCTGTTTTTGTTATGCTCAAAGGTTGCTAGGCGGCCATATATTTATGTATGTGCATATGTACATACGTGCAAGCGTATGCAAGCAAGCTACTGTTGCATGTGGCACGTATGTATGAATCCAATGAAAAATAACTGCTTCAAAGGCAAAGAGCCAGCAAAAGGAAATGAGAAGTAGTAAATGAAGTAGAAATAGAAAGAGAAGCGTATGAACAAAAAAAAAATAAAAAAAAATTTGAAAACAAATGAAAAGTGTAAATATGAAAAAGAGTGTGCTACAAGTCAAAGCAGTCAAATGTCGGCAAGAGCTACACACCAAACAAGCGATGATAGCGTCAAAGCCAAAGCCAAAGCAAACACAGCATAGTGCACCTGCAACAATCCAGTAAATGTACATGCGTATGGTATCTATACATACACACATAATCAAGTAAAGGAAAAGCAAAAGTCAAAGTTGAAAAACATAAAACGGCAAAATGTGTTAAAGAGCATAAAGGTGAAGATGTGCAGAGCAAACGGACTAGCAGAAGTAGCGGAGAAGAGGTTTGTGCTAGGAAGTAAGTGCGTGTGTTGAGAAGCAAATGAAGGTAATGGTTGGAGTCAATAAAAAAAGCAAAATATACAGAAGAACGCACGCTCTAATGTAAAATAATTTTCGAGTGGCAGAGGGGAAAGCAATATATACGGTGTTCCAAAAAAAAATGCTTGCACATGTACTTTTTATGTCATGTAGTAGAGGTAAACAAAAAATTTGGCAATAGCAGAATTTCAAATAAACCCTCAAAGTCTTGAGTTGTGATAAAAAGATTAAAATCTGGATGTTGGGTCACAAGACTTTTCATAAATTGCACAGTTTTCAACGGATTCGCATTTTCATATGTTCATTGAAAAGCGGAAGGTTGTGTCTTTTCACTCCTTTCCACTGACTACGTGAACCAAAAAGCTTGAGAAAACTCCGAAAAAAGATGTTATGGTGACTGCAGTTTAAAATTTTTAAAATTATATGTATATATCTTTTCCTCTTTCAAAGGAAAAAATTTCACTAAACTGGTAGAAATACACTCGGAGGTTTGTCATTGCCTACCTTGGAGTGACCAATATTAGAAAAAAAACGATTTCTCTAAATCTTTTTGTCTAAAGCTCGCGTTTTTTGTCTACCATGTACACTTAGCTTTAGAAGGGTGATCTGCAAAACCTTGGTGAATGTTTTTAATCATTTATGTACACATAATTGACTTGTATTGTTTTGAACAAAAAAATACCAAAAATGCTTTGCTTTTAATTTTTTAAGGCAAGAATAATAGGTAAATTTGCCAGCTGTTTTTTTTATCAGAAAATCCTTGCCAGCTTTATAAAAAAAAGAGAAGGTAAGTACTTTTTAAAATTTTATTAAATTTTCAAGATTTAAAAAAAAATTGCGACTCCTGTCGATTTTTTGTGATTTTTGTTTTTTTTTACTTCACTTTTTTTAACTATCGGAACTTCTGTGATTTGCTTCTCGTTTTCGAGATTTGCTCAGAATTTGTTTCGAATATTTTTTTTTTTACTTTTTCGATATTTTTTAGATTCATTGGCTTCTTAGTTCTACGGCTAAATGTTTTTAAGCTGTTAGAAATAGATAGTTTATGTTATACACTGTGTAACCCTTAAAACCGTTTAAACCGTTATTTTACATTGACAAATTTTACGACTTTAAGACATTACAACGCTAGAGCCGACTTGTGAATCCGCTAATATTAAAAAAATTCCAATAAAAATTATCGTAAGGTATAAAAAAAGCAGGAAAAAATTTTACTTTTAAAAACATGACAAATTACCCTTAAGTAATTCAAATATTACTACAACAAAATTTATATGAATAGTCTTGCCCAATTCGCAGAGTTTTTCAAATTTGTAACCCATGTCAAAACTCACGATCAGAAAACAAATTTTGGCTGTAAATGACGAAAAATTTAAAAAAGCGAGCCCTACAATCGACAAAAAAAATCTAAATTGCCTTCGAATCGAAATACTTCCTAACCAAAAGTTTAACAATTTTGGGGCAAGCTTTAATTTACTGACATAAGGATGGTACGTTAGGGTGGTAGAATAACTGGCGGCTAAATACTGGAACGGACTGCTTGAGGTCAATTAAATTTGGAGCAAAAAAAGAGCATCGCTTTATTATACTTGAAGGCACGACTAAGCAATGCCAAAGATATCAAGAAAAGTGTATCTAAAAATGCTACCGCTGGTTCGGCAAAAAAAAACAATAAATTTTAAGTTCTCCATAATTTTTTGCCTGCGTTTATGTGCTGACGCAGCGCAACGCTCGCTTTGATTTGTTTACACTTATCTTGGCTAACAAATAAAAAGCTAATTTTATACCATAATATATACGAGTGTATGTATATAGATGTATAGATAGGTATATAAACGCTTAAGTTTCAAAGCGCTGCAATAAACAAATACGCATACAAATATACACATATTTTAATTTATTTTATTTATTTTTTATTTTTTGCTGCCCCAATCAATCGCCACCAAAACGAAGTCACTGGCTGTGCTGATCTCGCTACAGAAACTAGTTTCGCTTGCTTTTGTTGCTACGTTTGGTTCTCTATCTAAACAATTTTCCAGTTTCAATTTCAAGTGATTCTTATTAGTCAGCGACTGCTTTTTTTGTTGTTATTGGTAGATTCTATTAGCATATAATCTTCAAATACACCAGCATCGTTCTTTCACACGAATAGCAACAAGCAATCAGAGCTAAAAAAATATTGCGTCAGACAAGCGCAGAACAAAATATTTATTTGAATAACTAAACAGATAAAAAAAGTGTGCGCGCTTATCTTCATACATAATAGATATGTATGTATATATAGTGGATGACTTCACTTGTGTGCGGTTAGATAATAATTGTATATAGAAAGCGAAATTGTAACTTTCTTCGCTGAATTTTTGTTTTTAATTTTTGCACATGCAATTCGCAACCGCGTGCCTTATCGAGATGTACATACATATATACATATGTACATACACTGATATTTTTAGTTAAAATTCTTGCGTAACCATATGCTCTACCAGTTCATATCTTACATAAAGAATTGAAAGGAGGTAAAAATTGTGTCCGTACACGATTCACATACCTACGTATATGCATGGAAACTGTATAACTCTTTGGTACAGCTTTAGGCGTTTTAGAGCCCTACTAAGATAAACATACACTGGCGGCAGAAATAATAGACTCGTCGTATTTTTAAGAATTTTGGTCATATTTATTTAGTTTATTTTATGTTTAATATTTTTTTTATAAAAGCCTAGGTAGTTATGCAATAAACATTATATAAATACGCTTTTCAAACTCTAAACTAAAATTATAAAAATATGACAAATTTTCAACAAATTTTTAAATTTTTTATTCAGAATTTTTAGAAACATTTTTGGAATGCGGTTTTGTAGCCCATTCAATTTTAGTGCAATAAAGTGCAAGTTTCAATTGGCTGCAAAATACCGTTGATTTTTAATAATATATTTTTTTCTGTAGGTGTCACGCATTTTTCCCCATAAAAAGTGTGCTCGACAATTTTTTATATGGAAGAGAATGCCCAGCATCGTCAACAAAAAAAAATTGTCAAAAATTAAGAGTATTTTCTAGCTACTTGAAACTTGCCCTTTATTATACCTATTACAAAACTGAATGGGCTACAAAACTGCATACCAAAAATGTTTCTAAAAATTCGTAACAAAAATTTTAAAAATTTGGTGAAAATTTGTCGAATTTTAATAATATTTGTATAAAGTTTGAAAAGGGGATTTATATGGTGTTTGTTGTATAGCTAGCCAGGCTGAAACAATAGCCAAAACTCTTCAAAGTACGACGAGTCTATTATTTCTGCCGCCATTGTATGTATGTAGTGTATTCTTTCATAAAATTGTGTATAGTGGAATACTTCAAAAATTTATTTTGCTAGATTTCGTGATAAAGGCTCATGGTGAAAAGATCAATTTACATTATGACCACTTCAAAGTAAAAGATAAGGCTGGTTTTCACTATGTTAAATTGAGTGGCATTTGTCGTCAAATAAGTTAAAAAAAAATATTGCCAAATTGGATTAAAAAGCGGTTTATCAATTGATTTTGATTAGGAAAGATCTTTAGTCGTGTACATGGGCTGCTAAATCGGCTATCTGTCAGTTTTTGGTCCGTAATATCATCGGTAAATATATGGAAAAAGGAGATAAAGTTGTGTCAAAATATGTCGCCAAATTTTCGCATCAAAATATTGCATAGTGAAAACTAGTCTATACATTTGGGTTATCCCTTCTATGCTCACGAACTAGACATCAACCATATTTAAATTGTAAAGAACAAACCTTTTTATTTCATGTACTGGGTTTCAATGAACTCTCAGAGAACTTGTTTGTTAGTAGCTACTGTAAACCACTTCCTTTTAAGATCTTAAAGGTCTTTGACCTCTTTTTTTGTTCCCCTCATTTCCATTTTAATGAGATCCAAGGAGTTTACATTCAGCTTTGGCTGAAGAGTGTTAGGCTGATTTGCTTCCCTTTGTACCAAATTCACTTCATACCAACCTAAAACTCTCTGTAAGCTTAAGAATGGGAGCAGTCTCTGCTATACAGATCAATGTTTATTGTCTCCGACTTCACAAATGAGGTGCTTCTTTTGATTTTTTATTTATTTTTTTTTTAAATTTTGTCACCTTTTTGTTCTCAAATTTTCTGGCAGACTATCCCCAGGAAGGAATCAGCTACATATAGGAAATTTCGATGAGGAAAATCCGCTATTGTATACACATGTGCATGCATTGAAATACAATTTTTGAAAGACTAATTAATTGCTACTAATATTAGTACTATTTTCTCGTAACTCTAATTTTCTAACCATTTTTTTTACTAAACGAAAGGGCACTTATTATGATTTGACGTTTTTTTTCTGCAGAGCTAATAAGATACATAAAAATCGGATTAGCAAATATTCGAATGTGTTCTACAATTTTTAAGCCATAAACTGGTCAAACATTATAACAGTGGTCGTAGTCTTTTTTTACTTTTGATATTATCTACGTTACTGTATGACACATTTAAAAAAAATAAATACTAGAAACCACAAGTCCAGAAATCACTTTTCATTTTCATATTAAAACGATTTACAACTATAACAACAAAACACACAAGTAATTAGTTCTACTAATCACGCAATGACGCACATTTTTTTAAGAAGTGCGATAAAAACTGGACCATGAACCGTGTATGTATGTATGTGGCTATATGCACCAGCTGCGGTAACAAAAAACGCTATAAGGCAAAGCAGATTTTTTAGCAAAAAGTAATGCAAACACTTGCAAAAAATATATCAGCGCAAAAAATCAAAAAAAAAATTTACTTCTTGGATGACCATATAGAATGAGATTAATGAGTGGCATAGATTTGTTATGAATACAACATACAGTAGTTTTAGTAGGCGCCTAGTGGACGCCACATGCCACATGCCACATGTTCACGCAATAGACTTGTTGAATTTGCTCAAAATATAAGTGAGTAAGAATGGCCAAACATAAAAGTCATTAAAATCCAGATTTTGATTTTCTATTAATTTACTGATCTTCTGGTTTTTATGGACAGACGTTCAACGGTGAGTAATTACTCTCACTCTGGCAAGTGTTCTTATTTTGCGGTTTAATTTTACTTTACTCTTAGTGTATTTACTATGAACAACTATTGTGAGCAATTTCAGAATAATCTTACTAACAATGTATTACGATTAATCAGATGTGTGTAGAAGTTTTAATATTTTAAATTGTTTTCTTAGGCCGTACTGCTGAAATCTAAGAGAAGTGTATATGTAAGTACATAGGGTTAAGTACCTATTTTATTTTTTATTCGTCCTTATTCAGCTTATGATTTGCAATCTTACAGACTAGAAATCAGGCTAAAAACTATTGCAAATGATTAGTGAATACTATTATGAAAAATAAGTTTCGAGAGATGACTTAATAAGTATGACTTCTAGGAAACGAGAAATCGATATCTAAACTCAAAAATAGGCGAACAGAAATTATTAATTAGCCTTAACGGCCTGTACATAAAACACAAGTGAAAACGAAGAGTTAAGCTCGAGAAGAGATTGGCAGTCAATGGAGCCAGAGATAAGATCGAGGAAAAATTATAGTAAATGAGCGAAACTTCTATTTTCCAACGATAGCAAGTTTATTAGTTTACACCGAGAGTAATAGAAAGGAATCGGATCTGAGAAATTAAGAGAAGCGCAGGCAAATCGGACAAATACCGTTTCAACGGGTTCGATCCTGGAAGCATGATAATTATTAATGGCGCTCCATATAGCTGGACCATACCCACGTTTCGATTGGACCAACGAATTATATAATAATTTAAGGGTTCTTAAAATTCGAATGGAACAAATGCTATACACTTTTGGAAGTACATGACATATATGATTTACAAACGAAAAATTCGAGACAAACAAGACACCAAGGTCCACATACTCATTAATAGGAGTAAGCTCATGATTTACTAGATAGTAAAACACGATCTAAATCTTGCTGACTGTAGAGAGTACTGAATGCATAGTTTATTCTACGGAAGAGTTTTAAGTCATCGGCATACAAAAGGAATATGGAGTGTATGAAATTGGAGATACTTAATATCATTTATAAACAAGACAAACAACAGAGGGCTAAGGACGCCCGATGTTACAACAAAGTGATTATATTTATAATTATCGATATCTACAAAAAGAGTCCTACTTGTAAGATAAGACTTTAACCATGTTAGAAATTTAGAGTGAAAACCAATACACTCCAACTTTATTATGACGCCTTATCAAAGACTTAAGAAAAGTCCGTATAAATGGTGTCTACTTGAAAATCGTCTTTGAAGGCAAAAACACAAAATTCTGAAAAAAGAGAAACTAAATTAGTGACAGTGGAACGAACAGCAACAAAACAGTGCTGGCGTGGGTCAATAATTTCTTTAACACAAAACGTATAACTTTGAGCAGACAGACTATTTCGAGATAGGCCTATAATACGCGATATCGTTTCTATTTCCAGATTTAAAGACTGGGGTTACACTATTCCATCTGTTAATAAATAATCTAGTCGAAAGTGATAGATTGAATATATGATTGACATAAATAAAGGAACACATAATGACAAACTACAACATTTAACGAAGTAGGTAAAAAAACCATTAGCATTACATTTCGTTGACGATGTTAGAGTAGACACGGCTTTAGTGAAATTAAATGTCGAGACATTCAGCGAGCCAATGTGCTTCGAATTCTATTGAAAGTACATATGTACAATGTGCAATGTACAATGACGTAAATCCACTTGTTCTTTCTAGTCGATTCAAAGTCTTGTTAAATAATTTTTTTTAACGTTAACACCATGTAACTTAATACAGAACAGTCATCAAAGTAAATTTGCTGCTATTTTAAATTTTCTATCGTATAGGCCATGGGAACCTCATACAGCTGCTTTGACCACTGACCCACTGCCTTTAGTCTTCACACCATATTTCCAAGTAGTTTTGGTTATCTATGGCTTAAATTGGTCCACAATTTTCCATTTGAAGTGCACAGAAAAAATTTGACTTTCTATAAATTCTGTTCTAGGTTTTCGAATATTTTTAACTTTGTATTTGCCACAAATATAACAAAATGCATTTGGTACATTGAGACAATTTTTACACGATGAAGACATTATACTTATGTAGGTCTGATCCCCAGTAATCCATGAACTTACAGGATTTTACACGAACTTGCAGGAAGTTACAGGAAAAATGATCCCGTACTCCAAATTCCTTCCAAATCCCGTAAATGGGAGCTATTTTTGGAGAGTTGTGTAGAAAATGAAATTGCAAGGTTTTACCGAACTTTTTCTTTTGGTAAAATCATGTCATGCGATCACTGGTTGACGTTTTTACAGCGAAAATGTTTTCGTTTTTGTTCCCGTACATTGTGTTGTTACTCACTTTTTGCTCTCACTTCAGAGAGTAATATTGCTGCTTGGCATTTTTATTTGATTTTAGGCGAAAAGTATTGGATCAGAGCTTATATTATACCTATACAAGAAAATATTGATACAAAACTGACATTAAAATTCAAAACAACACGTATGAAAAAAAAAAAATTAAAAATATGTTTAGTGTTGCCAATGCACCTAACTACTAACAATATCTCAGCATCAAACAAAATTTTAAGGTGTCCGATTTTAGAAATACCTATGTAGGTAGTGTGAAACTTCCTAAAGATAAAAATTCATTTATAACTAGTGAATATTTATTGTTAGATGTTACATACATAAGGCTCGTATCTTTTTTTTTGCATTACGAAATTTTTTTTGGATTCCAAAAATGTATACTACGGTCTTTTCGTTACTTTTTTTGCTATCGATTTTTTTTTGTCTCGTGATGCAGACCAGGTATATATAGTACCAGGAAACCTTTACTTAATTGACAATTTTTTTCAAAAGATACTCAACTGCAAAAAAATCTATTTTTTTAGAGGTACTGCCAAACGGAACTCTTTCGCAGTAATGTACAGTTTTTTGTGCGAAAAAAGTAACGAGCGTTATACAAACACCCAACGTGTCCAAAAGCACAAATAGGATTATTTTCATGCATAAAAAAAAAACCTTTCAAGTTTCACTTACCAAAACTTTCGTGTTGTTTGTAATAATTTCTACCGGAGAAATATGTAAGTTTACACCAATTGCATGAAATTTTGAATTTCGTTTCTCCTTTTTTTTTGTTTTGTTTGGTTTATTTTTATAATTGTGTGTTTAACTATTAAAACATCATAAATTTTAATTCTGAACTCATACACATTGGGATTTTTCTTTGTTATTTTGTTTCACAATTGTTGCCAAAAATTATTCAAAGCGCCAATTTAGCATTACGCGCATTTGGTAGAAGAATGAAAAACCACTGCAAACTTATACTTTGCGCTGGCGTTTGAAATATGTAGGTATGTATGAAAATGAAAGCCACTTAGGAAGGCGTCTAGATTGGGGAGAAGCAAGTTTATTGTTGACACGCGTTGTACAAAATTCTATACATTATGCGAATACTTTTCTCAAATTGGTTTGCGGTATTCACACTTTTGAGCGAAAATAATTAGAATTAAATTTGAAATAAATATAAATGATGCATTTTGTGGTTGATGTGACGTTATTTAGATTTTATTTTTTGCTGTAGAAAATTTTGATTTTATATAATGTTGATACTTTATATTTTTCTGAATTTTTTTCCAAGCACAAAAATTTTATATTATCTAACTTTCTTTAAAAAACTTGTTTATTTTTTTTGTATTTTTTAATTAGGTATTTATTATTTTTCGTCACCACAAAAATCACCCACAACAAAAATATATGTAGGTATGTATGTATGTATATTAAGAGCCGTTTTAAAGCTGCATGCTACCTATTTTCATTAAATTTTTATTTATTTTTTTTTATTTTTGTGTTGTATCTCGACACACTGACTGCGCGTGTGTGGGCGCTTGTGCGTGCTTTCCGCTTTTTATTTGTATTTGTTAACCAAATGCTTGACGTCGGTCGTTGTTTGACTTGCACACTTTTTTATAGAAACATAATTTTTTTTTTTTTAGCGCATTGCTTTCGGTTGCTACTTGCACTTGTCGCTACTAGGTACTTACTGGCTGTTTGCGCTGCTACCGTTGACGTTGGCTTATCACTTCACTTCACCTGTGTGCACACACACGCAGATACACACACTTTAATTGCAGCGCACTGTTTTTTATGTTTATTTTATGATTTTCTTGTTTAATTTTTTTCTTTTTTGTGTGTGTTGTGCAAATTGCCTTCTGCCTTTAATTGCTATCACTCCATTGGCGCTGGCTTTTGCTATCGCTACACTACTCCAACTGCTGCTGACTGCAGTCTTATTGATATTAATTAACTTCTTTTTTTTCTTTCTTGTGCTATTTAAGTCAATATTATTTACTTGCCGTTTTATTTGCACAAATGCGTGCCGATGTATGTAATAGCTGGCATTAGTATGTAAGTATGCATGGATGTGTTTGTTTGCATTTGAAAAATTCTCACTTGTTCGCGTGCATTGACCCTGTTGTCGTCCTGCTGTGTGTGGCTGCAACACCAGCTAAGAGTACACTAAACTACGTAATTTTATAATACCGGCTTGTGGCTAGAAAATATTTTTATGGCTTTTCAATAAAACTGGCTAACTCGCTAATTTGTCGCTTACGCACTGCACTCATGCCGGGGGTGACGACTCTGCTTGTGTTATCTTTTTTCTAAATTAAATTTTTTTACTACGCTTGCATTTTTTCACACCGTTGAGTGCTAATCTAAAACAAAAAAAAAACACACACTTTTCTTCGCGCTTTTCTTTCGGCCAACTTCTTATCGAGTGCCGCGATTTCATCCAACTTCTATGACACTGTCTAACCGGCTTTTATCTTATAAGTTAACTACATAAATGCCAAAACGTCTGTCTGACTGTATCTCGTTACTCTCGTTGTGGCTAAAACGCGTATGCGTGCTTGTTGTTGTTGCTGTTACGTTTACGGTCGCTGCTGCTGCTACTACCACTTTTATAGGCTGTCTGTTGACTTTAATGTTCCAGCGAGTTGCCAATAAATGTATTTGCACTGCACTCTAAGACTGTTACTAACCGATAATTTGTCATCGATTTGTTTTCGAAATTTCTATTAAATCAACACTTGCCTTTTTCCACTACTTTCAACTTTTTATAAAAAAGCGCTTTACTCTTATTTTACAATTTCTTAGTAACTAACTAGCATTACACTTTTTAGCAGCAAATGCTTGTTGTACATTAGCACGATAGGGTACCAAACAGCTTGGATACGACTCTGCGGCACACAAAGACGACAGCGATTGACGCTGCTGACGATGACGATGACGACGACGACGACGACGGCTATTGCTGCTGCTGCTATTATTTAGTATTGCTGCGGCGACAACGATAACGACCACGACCACGATTGGCAACGTTTTGCACTTACGGCATTTAACAACGGCGACGATAACAATATTTGCTGCGCGCGATTTGAAACACGACAACGACGACGCTTATGTTGCATGTTAGCCGGCATAAACAAGACTAAATGCGGCAAATGTGCGACGAGAGCGAGTTGGTCGCGTTTTGTTGGTGACCAAAAAATGAGTATGCCACCAATACAAATAAGGCAACGTCAGCCGATGTCTATGCTCCGTGTACATATGTATGTATTTAGTTGCATTGTGCTGGAGAATAACGAATAACGAAAACTCGTGAGTCCAACGGTAATGCTAAGCATGAGTTTTCCTTGACGTGAGAAGAGTCAACAGTTTCAGTATTTCAGACAATGCTATGTTGTGAGTATATACTATATAGGGAGCAATATATACACAGATATTCCATCGTATGTTGCTCAAAATATACCTATGTATGTGTATTCATTTATGGCCATATTTCGAATATTCGAACTTCCGATTTGATTGCTCACGCTTGCTGTTTGTTTATTCTGAGCACGTACGAAATTGCTAGAGCATCCGCCAGATACTTTTTGCTCTGAGTGGTTAAGGCACTCTTTAACCGGTATAGACTAACACATATGTACATACATGCATGCACACATATGCACATGCATGTGAACGCCATTTCTATTCTAACTTCGAATTCTTATTTGATTTTGTGCACACACAGTCTCTCTCTCTCTCTCTCTCTCTCTCGCTCTCTTTCTTTCTCTCTCGGCACACCACCACATAGTAAAACACTATTTTCTTGCACTTATCGCGCAACGTATGCTTCTGTAAAATTTTCGAAATTCGTTGTGTGTAAGTGAGACAAAGGTATGCAGCATACGGTCTAGCAAAATGCTGCTATAAGTCGAATATCGTTTATGTATTAAGTACATTTTGAGATAACAAAAGTCCAGACTTATTTCAATATTGTCGCACAAACGTTGAGTTGAGTTTTAATTGTTGATTAATTGCGAATTTACGTGATTATGTTTATGAAATAGTGAAGAGCGAGTGTGCGCTAATGAAAAAGAAACGCTATAGATATCGTGAATTCACCAAAACTTAATAAAAATGTATGTCATTTCTTAGAAAGTCGTTACTGATAAGATTAAAGCTTCCATTAATGGTGTGGCCAACCAAGTCTGTAAACATGGATTAGAAAAGTTAATGCCAGCAGCATTTCATGCGCATGTGGATACGATAAGAAATTTTTTACAGTTATAAAACTCGGCATATAACAGTTTACAGCTTAGCAGCGTGCGACTCTGTTAAATTATAGCATACTTGCAGCAGCTGTTGTTTTAATGTAATATTATAACACTATACTTCTAAATATTCTTCACTGATCAAATACGATTTTCATCTCCGAGAATGATCTTAAGCACTTCAACTGATTTAGTCAAACATTTATACACACATACACTGAGAAAAAAAATGAACCATATCGTAACTAGCCACAAATAAAAACGCGCTGGTGTTTGAACGGCGAAAAAGGATGCGTGAAAAATAAATTGACGATGAAGAGAGACACGTAAACTCAGATTTATACCTGTTATTGACCGGCCGGAAATTCTCCACACAAAGCCCTAACTCCGTCCAGAGCCTGGCTAGATTTCCGTAAGTGAGATTTTCTCGACATTACCAAAATAAGTTCTGGCACGGAAAACCCTTCTACAGATAATTTATTCCGACGCTTAATAGATTTTGTTAACAATATTCTTACCAAATATAATCTGCACAAGCGCTAGCATACAAGAGTTAACGGTTATCTCTCGTAGTGCCTGGACTGGTAGCGCTACGTCATATCTTGACTTGGGTTTCCAATTCAGCTGCTGGGTTTATATTCTATATGATATTTTCGTTGGCAGGCGCCAGGAGAGTATCTGTTATGTGACACCCTTAAAAGGGTAAACTTGACGGTCAAAGGATAGGTTGTCCTGAAACAAGTTTATCTTATTAGAGCCTGGACTGGCTCGAAAATAATAGTTTCCTATTGAGCTAATCAATTTTGTTGTTGAGAAAATTTCCAGAACTGAGATACTTTTTAGCAGTGCCTGGACTGGCTATATTCTAAAAAATCCTACCTAAAGTAAGCAATACTGTTGCTGGCAAGTTCCTTGTGATTTTCTTGGTACCGACATGACAAGCTCTGGCAAGTGACAACATACAACAATAAACTATCAGGACCCCAGGTATTTTCTCCGAAGTAAAATTTTCTGTACCAGAGATTATTGAAAGTTGTTGCCAAGAATTACCAGAAAGGCTGTATATCACTTTCCCAAAAGTTTTTTCCTGATGATCTCTAGACTTATATAAAGGGCTTAGTCTTATATTTTATATTAGGGACTGTATGGGAATTCCGATTAGTAAATCGACTGTTAATTAGATAGAAGAATAACTTGATTGTGGCTGATATGGCTGAGAACCTGTACGGGACACGCAACGACGAACGCACATAATAACATAGAATTTAACCTGAACGGGAATCACACTAAGCCTCTACACTTGCCAAATACAACGTACGGAACCTTAATCTTCATATCGGAGGACGCACGGGTGAAATCCAGCAGCGTCTGTTCCCCAGAAGGGCGGCTGCCTCATCTACGTCTAGCCCACTTGGAGAAGTGCGCCTTTGTTAACCAGCAACAGGTATAAAGTCCAAAAAACGAACCACCTACCGGGAATGTCAAATCAACCCGGCCCTCAGTAAACGGCAAAAAAGGGTTCTTAAATCCCAGAAGCCATATCTTTGGGGTGGTAACGAGAAACCATTGAGGAAGCAACAGAGGTATCACTCTGATCCATCGGTCAGCCTCTCTCCTGAGTATACTTATTCTGGCATCGGATGACCGGAATGGTTTACTGCAGCCGACTGAGAAAAAGCTCAAATGCTTCCGCAACGAGGCTGGTAACTCTGCGAATGCTACTGATAGCAAGAAAAGAGCTACGGAAAAGAAACCCGTTTCGGAAGTGCATCTGACTGTGGATCTAAGATGCTTTCGCGGTCATTAGCCAGTTTTTTGAATATCTTGATTTTTTGATTATCGAATAAACCGGATTTTTCTATCGAATAAACCGAATTTTTTATTTCATACAAATCTTGACCTCTAACTAGTTTTAAAATTAAATCCTACACTATAAGGGGATGGACAGTATATTATATTTGATTCCAACAAATGAATGTTTGGCGCTTAAACGTTTTCTACGTATTTGGTCGAGCTTCTCCTACTATTCGGGTTCTGCTTCTTGATTTTGTAACACGAATGGAGGGATCTACACTTCACAGTCAGAAGAAAAAACCAAAAATTATTAAAAATTGTACAAGACCAAAGGTGAATATGTATGTCACTGATTTTTTATTTATTTTACTTTTCATCTAGAAAAAACTTTGAACTTATTTTGCTTGGCTCTTTTCTAAATAAAAGCTACCTTTACTGTTAAAAGCTTTATTGTAATTTTTGGTCATGACTTCATGCCAACATAAGCATTTTCACGGAATGGAAATAAACCGGTTTATCCGTTTTTTGCTTAATTTCCAAATCGGGAACCGTTTTTTTTTCAAATTCAGTCTTATCATGACTTACATTTTCCCCGAACCGGTTCACTTTTCACTTTTGGTTTCCATGTCAGCAAGATGTACCCGACAAGGCAAAACTGGTAAACTGGCTACATATAAACTTGTCTTCGTTGTTGTGAGTCAAGCTTCCATCAAGGCCTCTTCTAAGTGTTGGTGCGGGAAATTAAGAAACAAACGAGTGTGCTAGAAAGGGATCTGAGGTATGACTGTGAGAAACCATTCAGACCGTAAAACCTCTATTTATCATTAAAAGTGGGCAATCTGCGCTGTCTCTGGCCACTGTTTTATGAACGAAGAACATAGAGTTAACTAAGCTTAACTAAGTCAAACGCTATGCTTCTAACCAAAATACAAACGGGACATTGGACCATTGGTCGCATGGACGCCAGGTTCGAAGACAGCTTAGGGAAAACCCCATTAGAGGATCTGCTAGGATTCGCAAGAAAATCAGGATAGCTGTAAAACCAATTCTGCCTTATTTGAAGAGCTACACTCTCTCGTGCCAACTACGCTGATGATTAGCGGGTGACCGAAAATGATAATAATCGTATTCGTATGTTCAACATCAGTCCATTTGTTGTGACACTAAATATACCCAAATCATTGGTGAGCCCATCTACATTTGCATTAACATAATAACAATTAATAACAACGTTACTATATGTAGTTGTTATTGTACTCAGCATTCGAACCTAAGAAGGGCTGCCAGCAAATCCATTCATAGAAGTACATACGTGTTCCAAAAAAATTTACTTTTACAGTGGGGAGCAGAGATAGTACACTGTGATTTTTGTTAAATATTTTCAAGGCTTAGCTAAAAACCATTTGTAAATTTTTCACATTAATATAGTTCATGCTTTAACCAAAACCATATATGTGCATTAGACTGCATCACTCCCCGTACAAAAAAAAACCGGTACTATTTTTCCATTGGAATTATAAAATCTAATATATTGTAAGACGTCCACCAAAATATTTCGAAAAAATACTAAGATTGAAGTGAGCTGGACCAATTTCAAAATACGTCCAAAAATGGGGTTTTTTATGAATAAAAATAGTTCCTTAAAAATTTTTTTTTTTTTAAATCTCCTCAAATGACAAAACGGGTTAAGCTTAAAAAATATGCATAAAAATATTAAAAAAAATTTTAACGGAATCGTAATGATGAGATTTTTGATGCTCACACCCTTTTTATTTCTTTGCTAATAAACTCATTCAAAGGATGAAAGAGAAAGGTAGGATGAACGAACGTCATTCAAAGATGAATTAAGATGTGTTGGTATTTGAAAAAAAAAAAAAATATTGGGACACGAATGATTTTTTTTTCAGGAATAAAAACAGTATACCTTTCTACTGAGATCCCATAAGTCTAAATCAGAATAGTTTTAGCCCAGTTATTCAAGTTTATCGTAAATCAAACTTTGAAAAAAGTAAAAAACAGCATCAAAAATCTCATTCTTACGATTCCGTTGAAAAGATTTTTAAATATTTTTATGCAGATTATTTAAGGTTAATCTGTTTTGTCATCTGAGGGGACTTTTTTCAAAAAGTTCTTTACGAAACTATTTTTATTCATAAAAAAATTCATTTTCGGAGGTATGTATTTTCAAATCGGTCCAATTCACTTATATCTTAATATTTTTCCCAAATATTTTGGTGAACGTCTTAAAATATAATAAATTTTGTAATCCCGGCGGAAAAACTGCAACTTTTTTTTTTGGTGATGCACTCTAATGTACATACTATAAATTAAACTTTATACAGAGCTTAGAAAAATAAAAAATTTCATTAAAATTTCAACTTTTTAATATGATTTTTAGAATTTCTTTGTGTATGCGGTTTGGTAGCCCATAAAATTCTAGTGTAATAGAGTGCAAGTTGTAAACAGCTGCCAATATTATAAGTTGCACTTCTTATATGAAAAAAACCCGCAAAAGCAGTCAGCGAACAAAAATTAAAAAAAAAAATCGTAAAATTTAAAATTTGTACTTTATTTTACTAAAATTTAATAGGCTTCCAAACTGCATACTTAAAAAAATTCTTTAAAAGTTTAAATTTTAATAAAAATTTGTTAAATTTTTGTAAGCTCTGTATAAAGTTTGAAAGTTTGATTTATATAGTTTTGGTTAGAGCATGAACGATATTTTTATGAAAAAAAAAAAATAACAGAAAAATTTTAACTTTAAAAACCTTGCAAATACTTAACAAGAATCACCGTGTACTCATTTCTGCTCCCCACTGTACCTACATGTATAAGTACCATCGAGTGCCAGTATGAGTTGTTGAAATCGGCGACAGTTAAGTTTCACATGCCACAAACATTATGTATTAATAACTGATGTGGTTCGATCACCGCACTACAACACTTTAACACCACAACCACTAGAAGCTATAAGCCTCACACAACAACAACTGAAACACATGCATAAATATTTCTGTATGTTTATGTTATACTAATGCATCTGCCACCAAATCAAGAATCATGATATTTAATCTGAACACGTACATACATACAAATACGTCGAGCTGAAATAAAACTAAAACAACACCTTTCAATGCCCAAAACTTAGTTGTGTAATTGTTGACCAGCTGTGCATTTGCTATTTGTCTAAGAGTTGTGCTAAGTTACTTTCCGTGTACTACATACAAGCCCGTATTGATGGGTGTTTTCAGAGATTGTATGTATGTATGTTGGCGTGTATTGTTGACCGTCGTTGCATGCCATATGCTTTTGTCCACCGTTATTGCCACATTTAGCCAGTTAAATACGTAAATAGCAGCCACAACAACAACAATGCCTTATAGCGAGCTATGTATTTGCAAAGTAAATCCAACGCCGATAATGTACAATTTGGCGCGCATCAATTTACACACAGCGACGACGCCAACACACACACACACAAACACAAATGCGTGTATATGTAAATACAGTATTGAGGGACAAATTAAAATAAATTGTTAAATTTGCAATAATCTAAGAGAATTAACAAAGATGTAGGCATGAATACATACTATGTATGTGTGTACAAAGAGTGTGGATTTGTCTGTCCGCAATCTTGTCTTTAAAAGATCAATTCTTGTTTATATATACATACATATATATGTAAATATCTAACGACTTTGTCGAAATTTTGTATTCTCATTCAATGTTTTGCATTTTAAGCTTATATAGATAAGAGTTATCTTCGAAAATAATGCAATAAGGTTGCCATCTATGCGTATCAAATGTAAAGTGTTTTAAAATGCACTAATTTAGAAATATTTTTGAAAAGGGTTACCAGCTATATTCTATCGTTTATTTATTTGATATTTGGTTTAGAAAATTAAGATAAAAATTAAATTTCAAGTAAAACTGTACAATATCGTATTAGGAATAAAAACAAAATTTATTGACAATTGGATACCTTCAAATTCCGAATATTTAAGCCTTTAGAATCTTATTTCATTGGGGGTATTTGAGGTTTTTCAAAACGATATTTTTAGGCAATGCTGCTTAGATTTTCAACACCACTGTTCAGGTATTCATACATAGAAGAATGGGTGAACTACCCTGCAAAAAGTAGGACTAGGTTAAATACTAGTACAGGACCATGCTACCTTGTAACCAACACTAGTAACCAAAATGGTCCAAATATATGGAGAAAATATGGTTACATTAACATTGCGATGTCATTGGACCTGACCACCTCTGGTCCAACGCTGCATAACATGGGACCATTTCTGGTCCACCGCAGCATAACATGGGACCACCTAGACAACTACTCCTTTTGGACCATGGCACATTCGGCAGCCGAATCATGTTGCCGATGGGGCACGAAGAGGTGGTTCTCAACAAATATATCAGCTTTTACGTTTGAAGTGGTCCAGGTAAGCATAACAAGTTACTAGTATGCAACCTGGTCCTTTTGCACATACTTTAAAACTACGACCCAGTGGACCACCTGGTCCTCAAATTTTTGCAGGGTAAGTTCATAGAAATCTGTGCGTGTATATTGTGCATATGTATGCATGTATGTATATTTGCGCAATGGAGAGCTAGCAAATGCTCAATGCGTTAATCTCGCTATATTGCCATTGTCATAATTACAGCAATTGTTATTGCCTTTTATCTTTGCTATTGTTGCTTCTGATGGTGCCAACGATGCGCCTCGTCTCCCGGCTATATGCTATAAGCCTGTTAACGTGTTAGTGGTCACTCAACCCTTTGCCTTGGTAGCGATTAATTCAATAGCGCTTGCCGGTTGCTTTCTACTCATACCTGTGGGTAAGTGCATATGTACATACATACATATGTACGTATGTAAGTGCGTAAAACAGTGCGGGTACTCTAAAACATTAGCATGCTGGTGTGTACCTGTATGTCACATTTCCATGCCCCATACGCAACATATTGACTTCCGCTGTTTAACGCACAAATGGCTGTTAGTTAATATATTATTGGATTTTCTGGCTGGCAGCTAGTCTCAATCAAAATAGGCGATTTATTAATGGATTTTGAATATCTGAAATTTGAGGAATGCTTAAATTATGCAAATATTTATATGTATATATACATAGTAAATATGGAGTTTATTTGCTAGGAACTTTTTTGGCATTCTAGCTAATGAATCAAACCAAATATTGTGTATGAAAGTGATAGTAAAGTCGAAAAACTCTCGGGGTTTAATCAGACCAAAGATTAAAATTAAATGTTCCTGAAACCTTAAAGTTAATTTGAGGGTTCAGTAATATGGAAGGAGAAGAAAACATATCACTCATTGGCAATGTATTTACATACTGTAATAAAATAACAAATACGATCCAGTAACCCTTTCGTTTGATATAAATATTCTCATATTTCATTTGTACCAATTTTGTATAAATAAACTAAATTCGATATGCAAGCAGGTGGCGATCCTCTTCAAAATATTTTCAAGCTATGACCTTTAACCTCTTTCGCCGTACATATTAAGTCAACTAATTCCCTAAATTAAAATCGAATTTGTTTTTTTCTTCACAGTTGGCAACCCTTCTACATGTATTTAAGATATCAACCCTTTCAAAACACATTTCGATTGATACTCATCTTTCAATAAGTCATTTAACTGATTAAATAATTTGAATTGAATTTTTAATAGGTGGTATCACTTTTTTTAAAAATGTATACCTTTATTAAACATTTAAAGAACAAGGCATTTAATGTGCTTTCCCATTTTTTCGAAAGCGAACGAATGGTGCAGATCTCAGGGCATTAGTCATGAAAAATTATTTCGCAAAGTCCAAGAAAGTATCATGTTTTTATTTTATTTTTCAACAGATAAAATACCTTACTTTTGATTTATGAAATAAAAAATAACATGATTTTTAGGGTTACTCCTTTAAACTTTAGTAATATTTTTAATTTCAACAAAATCAATTTGCATTTAAAATATAGCGAGTCTAAACTACAGAATTCAAAATTTGTTAACAAATTAATTTTTGCAGTTATCTTAAATAATTTTAAAAGGAATAATTAAAAATTTAACAAATTAGATAAGTTAACGTCAGTTGAGCTGAGGTGAGATGAGTTGAGGTGTGATTAGGTGAGTTGAGGTGTGATTAAGTGAGTTGAGGTGAAATTACAATAGTTGGGGTTAGTTGAGTTGAGGTAAGTTAAAGTGAGGTGAGGTGAATTAAGTTGAGATGAAACGAGGTGATTTGTGTGAGCTAAGGCGCGTTTGGGATGAACTGCGAGGAGTTTATCTGAGGTTAGTTGAGGGTGTTGAGGTGGTTTGAAATGAGTTGAGAAACTCGTCTAACAACATAATAAAACATAACATAACATAAAATAACGTAAAATAATATAACATAACGTAACATAGCATAGCATAATATAACTTAATATAGCATAACATGAAATAACATAACATAAAATAACGTATCATAACAAAATATAATATAGCATAACATGATATAACATAGCATAGCATAACATAACACAACATAATGAAACATAACATCACCTAACGTAACATAACGTAATATTACATATGCTGCTTATCGGCATAGATTGCGCCTGTGTTCATTTGTTGTGGTTGTATTTGTTAGTATTTAGTGTGCCTAATTATGACCAACCTATAGTCGTCGGGCGATAATACCCATCAGGAAGCTTAAGGCGGGCCTTTTTGAAGCCGCAAGAAATTATTCTATTGGAAAAATTAATAGCCTGCTTTTCTACATCGAATCATATGGCCAAAGACAAGAAGGCAGGATTCCTAGTCATCGATTGAAGTGATTCAAATCTGCATTAGTTAGAAAAAGTAGTGCTATAAATAAAGCATAACCACTTAGATCCGCGCTAATCAAATGCGGTCGTTAGCTGGCTATAGTGGTATGTAAGTTTCCTCTATCGATATCAGATAGCAGAACCGCTATACAAGGGTCTATTCGATATAATAGCCCAAGTCTGCCCAGGGGCTGGTGTGAGAGATTCTGGGAGTTATATTGGGTACCATTACATACAGCGGAAGTCTCGGAGATACCACACGATTTTAACAGTTATACTAACGCTGAATGGGATCAATACCAAGCAAACTAATCGCACATACATACATACATACATACATACAAATATATGTACACAATTTTTTTATATGCTATATTTGAAAACATGCTAGAAGGCGTGCAGTTCAATGACAATTGTAAAAATGTTATTATCAGTGAACACCTGTGTTAGAGGTGAGATGGAAATTTTTGTAAAACAAACATAGCTAATGAGCACAAATCGAAAACATATAAATAACAACACTTTATTTAAAAATGATCTAAAGCCAAGCCCCAAAAATGTGTCATGCAAACAGGTGTCAGTTGTAGTAATGAGGAAAGTGTGTTTAAATATCACGTACAAAACAATAATAGCAAACATATCTATTGAAACGCAGTTAAATATTTCCATGTAATCGTTTAACGATAAACTCACAATAAAGCAATCAAATTAAAATGCAAAGATAGGTCTAAAATTTGGTAGGCACAAAATGTCGATGAAAATTTTAATTTGAATAAAAATTTACGCTAAAGTATTTTACAAGTGTTTACCAGACTTAGCTAAAATGTGTTTCGCTTTTGTCACACTTTTTCTTATTAATGAAAGGCATTCGACTAAAAAATTTAACCAACAATTCTTACGGCTAGTCTTTTTCGCAGCTTTGCAGATAAAATTGGATGATTGGTCGTAACTAGTGTACATACAAAGATCTACTCAATCACAAAAACATGCAAAGCTTTCAAAATTGTGCCAGGAAGCACAAGCAAGCCATTTCAAGCAACATTAAATAGTTGCTGGGCACGTATACGCCATGGCGTACAATCAACTAAGTTAGCAAGCCTTCATTGGCGATGAAGACATGCTGAAAACACCAATTTCATTTTGCGGCCGTCAGCAACATAGCCATGGCACGGCACTCGCAGCTACATATAACGGAAAAACAAAACAAAAAATAAAAATAAAGAAAAGCAACAGCAATATGCAAAACAAAAAGGAAAAAAAAAATGCCAATAATACCAGAACGCGCCTTAGCAGCTATAGGCATACGTACATACATATATGTATATGTATGTATGCTTAGTATTGTTTTTGTGCTCGTATATGTATGTATGTACTATGTGCGTGCGTACCATTATTTTATGCTGCGTTCGAATAACATTTTATGAATGCTAAATAACCTGACAAATCGCCGTGAGGTGGAAGAGCATACCGACAGGAATAGACAAGCTGTCATTGGATGGCAACTTAAACGAGCAGAACGATGACTTATTAATAATTTACGTGGTAGTATTTCTCTTTTAGCTATTCAATGGGCAACAAACAAAACAGTGCTCGCCTATGTATGTTTGAATATAACCATAACAAGACAACAGCACCTTCATAACGCTGGTGTCGCCATTATCAAACAACAAGCAAATGAAATCAAGAAAATTAATACACAAAAAAAAACAACAGCTAATATGCTGCCTTATCCTAATTCTAATACAATTATGAAAGGCAGAAGTCACACATACATATATTTATACATTTTTTTGTTTTTGTATGGGTGTACGAGAAGAGAAAAAAATTATAAAGCAACAGCTGTACAGTTGCCAGCTTAGAACATAGATGGATAAACGAATAATTGTAGCTGGGTTGAATGGGTGGGTGAGTAAAGGAATAATTATTTAGTTGTTCGGGTCAACATTAATATGCGTAACGCACCAGTCATTAACTACGGTGTTTATAAGCGTGCATACTTATGTATGAGTAATTTAATTTAGTATTTACATGTATGTAAGTATGTTCATTATTACGTTATAAATTTTTAGCACCACACTCATTCGTATAACATAACGTAGCATCTATTTAGTGGGAAAAGCTCCATGTTCATAGGGGTTTGAGAAATGTGAAAGTAGGAAGGAGAAAAACAGAGGTACAAAGGTGTGCGTGCGAAGGGCTTGAGATGATAGCAGCCAGGAATACGGCTCGAAATTTCCTTCAAAAAATAAGACAGCAATAAGTTGGTTTTAATGCCGGCAAAAGTTCATGAGAAAATATGAAGATGGCAATCTACTAAAGTACATCCAGAATACCCCCGAGATATGCTGGGAACATTTCTCAACGAAGCTCACGTCCCACCACTCAACCAAGGCGTGATGAAAGCAACAATAAGGCTTGAACGCACAGCAAAGCCTCTAACGCCAACGGCATACTGGCTGAGCCAGTCCAAGCTGGTGCCGAAGAGCTGGTGGGGAGTTGTGGTACAAGCAGAATTTGCTGAAGGGAATTCACTGCGATTTTTCGAATCTAAAAAATAGGGATTCTCTAAGAACTATTACACTGTTGGCAGTTATAACTTTGTAGTAGTGAAGGACTTTTCTACCTAGGATCTGGCATTATCGCCACAAAAAAAAAGAAGAAAACCTGAAGTTGTTAGGTCCCTGCCCACAGCGATAAACGGTTGTAGTGTAAAAAAAAAAGAAAGGCATGTGGTACCGTGTGGTAATTTCAAATTCTTAATCACAGCTTCAACTTCAAGTTAAGTTATTGTTATTCTACAACAAAAAAAAAACTTAAGGATATGTACATTATTGGGGTCAAAGGATAAAATACAAATGGAGGATTTCATCAAAGAATATACGGGGGCAGCCTAATAGACAAGTATATTTGTAAAAGGAATAACTTTTCTAAATTTTAAACTTGGAATATCTCGTACACAGAAGGTAGTCTGAAACTCTAAATAAACTCCCTTGCAAACGAGATCGAACCTGTATTTGCTCCAGGACCCCAGTGTGCAGTGTTGTACCTATCTATTGGTTTAAATTCACATAAACAAATTTCTGGGTACCGTTAATTTCTTTATGATACAAATATCGGAATTAAACCAAATTACTTAGTATGAGGCCATCCTTAAAGTACCACTTTCCGATAAAGAAAAATAAACAATCCGGCGAATTGATAACCTCTTCCTTTTTGACGTCGGTTGAAAAGAGTATTTACTTCGACGTAGATATCGATATTTTAAAAGAAGCAGTACCGCCGATCACAATTGAAAATCGAATAACTAGGTATTACTTTCAGATATTGACATTGGCTAACCGCACTTAAAATATGAAGAAATGTGCATGTATGCACACAATGTTTATAAATAAATATGTAACTGCTAATAAAACTAAATTTAACTTTGTAAGCAAAAGATTCTCATTTACATACTACTAGTATTATATGTACTTGCTTTGCATACAAATGCCATTAAATTACAACAACCGATGAGGTATTGCTGGCATATTTAAACGAATACCACATACGCATGCACATAAAGAAGTGTCGATTTTTCACTTATATCAATAATTTTGTTTATGCTGCAATACTCACTTGTTAATTGTATTTTCGTTGCACATTTAACTACTGATTGTCAAAGAAGCAAATAATATTAAAAAAATGCAAAAAGGATTAAATTATTTATTTACTTAGACCTTTAGAAATTAAAAATACATATTTTCTTTGTCAGAAGGCTTAATCCATAAAAAGTTTTCAAACAAAAAAATATCTATAATAGCGATCGCCCCTCGGCAGGCAATGGCAAACCTCTTAGTGTATTTCTGCCATAAAAAACAGCTTCTCATAAAAATATTTACAATCGCCGTT
Source organism: Rhagoletis zephyria (assembly GCF_001687245.7). Classification (NCBI taxonomy): domain Eukaryota; kingdom Metazoa; phylum Arthropoda; class Insecta; order Diptera; family Tephritidae; genus Rhagoletis; species Rhagoletis zephyria. Next base: position 113,258 of record NW_016157484.1, read on the forward strand.
CGGAGTCGGCGTAAAACTGTAGGTCCCCCTCCTTTATGTGACAACATCAAGGCGCACGTCACAAATCGGAGAAGGAGCTCGGCAAAACACTAACATATCGTCAGCTAAGTGTGAAAAAGTACCAAATCTATTTTTTTGAAATTTTATTCGTAAGCTCAGATGGTTATGACAGGTTAGATAACATGTGAGCAACCTGGTGTTGGCTCTGTTTAAGCGATTAATGCTCTTCCTAGTGAGGGGATAGCTAAAAAGTTTGACCTGTCTATGAATTTTATAAAAATCTGTTTTAAAACTATTACATATTTATTATAGTTATGTGTTTTCTACATAAATATGTATGTATATGTAAACTAGACTGCCCATCGAAAATTTTTTTTTAGAAATTTCAAGACCCTATCCCCTATATTTAATGGCCAATTTTTATAGATTTTTTAAAGGTCATTTAGAGATCGCGAACTGCCCATTTAGGTCAGAAAATATGATAGTTCTACTGATATTTTGAAATTGTTGAAATTATCGATGGTCAAAATTAAAAAAATATAAAGAAATATGGGTCTTTTTTTAATTTACCCGATAAAAATCCCAACAAGCTTAGTTCGACAATAGATCATTATATAAAATTTTAAAGGCCTATATACATATTCTCTTCTCAGATCAAATTCGATCTTTGAAATCGAATCAAAATAGTCATACAAAAACTCATAAGTCTCCAAAATCGTATTTTCTGACCTAAATCGACAGGTCGCGACCTCTATATGACCTTTAAAAAATCTATAAATATAGCCAATAATATTTCTAGTAAAAAGGTATAAAGTTAGCAGGAAGGGTCTTGAAATTTCCAAAACAAAAAAAACATTTTCGATGGGCACCCTAATGTGCATATGTATTTATAGACATTAAAAAGTCAATGGCAGCCTGTAAAAACGAAAATTAAAGGAATGTTTTTAACTTTCAATTAATAAAATAAATTATTGTGTTGCATTATATTGGTCCACTCTATTTAAAAAATTAATAAGTCCTTTTAATGGTATTTAATTAATTGTAAACAATAATGTGTTACAGTACTTAATGCTTACAAATATGTGAAATACTTACATACATACATCACATATACATACATATACTAACAATACAAATCATTTATTTTATGTTTGCAAGTAAAAATAAAAAAAAGGGATATGCTTAATACGTACATACGTGCGGGCGTTCGTACGTACATACACAAAAACATTAATAACTGCGGTATAAAATTAAAATATCATTTTAAGATAAATCAGAAAATTCATGTGAGATTTTTTATTTAATCACACATACTTTAATCGAACAAAATCTGTAGTAGTTTGTTTGAAGGATAGGTAAAGGGCCGGCTTATTTTCTGTCGCATTGCAGATTGGAACTTTATCCTTGAACCAGCCAGTCAGACGAAATTGACATCAAATGGAAGCTAATCATTTTTTTAGTGGTAACATTTTTGTGTGTTATAAAGAGTATATCCGAGAGAATCGCACAAAACCATAGAGATTACGGACTGACCACTTCTCATAGATGTGCACATTTTGGCCGGCACTGTTTTAAAAAACTTGATATAAGCAAATACATATATAACGGGGTTGTCATGTGTGTCGATCACAGCTAGGTGTTTTATCCACGAGGTGTAAACAGTCAGCAATCCCACAAGTTGTCTAAAGTCCCATCTGCTCAACTAAAGCAAATAACTAGCTAGACCTTCTGAGTGTTAGGGCAATCTAAGTTTTGCACAGCTTTATCCCTTCGAAACTGAGCCAATGCCAGAGTGCTGTTAAACCTTTGGAGATCCTTTGTTTGACTGGTAACTCTGGTAAGAGTGTATTGTTTGAATTGGAGAGAACCTGAATATTTTGGGGTTGGGAGAACAAGAGAATCTTTTATTTAAGGGCACAACTCTAGTTAGCGATGCATTCACGGAAAGCTCATTCTCTCGACACCAAATGTCAATTACATTTAGTGTTTCTCGCGCCTCAGCTGAGAGAGAAGGGTCTGTAAAGTAATTAAGTATATTGACTTTTCCCCAAACTAACAAAGGGTTGTTGTGCCAAATAAAAACAAAAAGATGATTTTGTGATTTATTTTTTTTAATTACGGTGTACATTGACGGCGAAACTGCAAACATGTCTACGTCAATTGTTACTTTTAGGTGCTTTATTGATCGGTTATTTGTAGAAGCATGCTTTTGCAAGTCGATCTGTCGTCATAAATCAATATTCAGATACCTGTCCATACCATACCACTCCAGTCCAACAAGTAACAATTGACGTTGAACATTTCGCAATTTTGCCAACGATATTTATATATATATTTATGTAAGGACGTAAAAATCTTCAACACTTTATCATTGATTTTTTTGAGCTACATACATATGTATATGTAGGCACATATTAAATTTATAGAATTGTTTTTCTTTGTTATTTTAGCATCATTTGTGAATTGAAGTCTGAGCACAGCGGCAATGTTTATTTTTAATTAATTTAACAATTTTACTTTTTTGTACTAAAAGCTTTAAACTTCATCTTTGTACGTTTAAATTGTAATTTTGCTGTCCTTCAAAGAATCGCATCATTTTTAGATGACAATTTAAATATACATGCATATCAAATCCAGTAAAATATCTTCAATCTATTCATCCAAATTGTTATGTTTGCAAGTGAGCACTCGATTTTGTTACCAATAAATTAAAATCACACTCATTTCATCGTAAATGTCTGATTATGCATACTTCGCATAACTTCGCACAACTTTTTAAACGTAACACAACTTAACAAAATTTAAGGCTGATTCGCATGCAATCAAATTTATCAGTACTACCATTCTTATACATCGACGCAATAGGGTTATTCACGGTGTGTGAACAAAAACAGTTGATTTTTGCTTTCTTTAGGCAAATGCATTAGTTTACAGAAAAATTCATTCAAGTGGCTATTGAGTGGTTTTAATGGGATATATTTGTACTTCAAATTAAGTCGTCACTAAGGTTCCTTGCAGTTTGACATAATTTTCAACGGAATATCTGTCAAAATACGTAAATACAATAACTAAGTTTATCTTAAAAAATACGTAATTAATATCAAAATATATATATACTAAATAAAAAGAACATAAAAATACCTTTGATTTGATATATAATTTTATATAGTTAGGTTTAAGGACATCTGCCAACAATGAAATAAAACAACTGTATTGATATTATATTTAATTAATTTATTTCATATAAAACGATATTCTAATAAACCTGACACCTGAAAGCCCTTTCAAAACCTTTTTGATTGATATCCATCCTTTGAAAATTCAATTAACTTAAAATTCAATTAACAACAATTAAATAATTTGTATTCGGCTAATAGAATACATGGAAATCCTCCTAAATATATTTCGGAAATAAAACCTTTTCAACCCAATTACGATTGACACCCATATTTTAATAATCCATTTGACTTTTTAAATAATTTGAATATTTGAACAGGTGGTAACCTTCACCCAAAACACCCAAAAAATATTTCTAGTGTTCAAACTAAAGATTTCTTAAACAAAAATTAAAACACATACTTGAATTAGGTAATTGCCATATTTTAAGTGGGTTGGATTTTTAAACAGGTGGCAACTCTCCTAAATATATTTCAGAAATAATGGCTTTTCAAAATCATTTCGATGATATCCATCTTTTAATAATTCATCCAACTTCTTAAATAATTTGAATGTCACTTTATAAACACGTGGAAACCCTCTTCAAACATTCTAAATGTTCAAACTCAAGTTTTTTTTTAACACCCTTTTGCTTCATATTTCAAATAACTTGCGTAAAAGTTAATTAAATGTGACTTTTTAAATAGGTGGAACAACTCTTCAAAAGTAGTTTCGCGCTAAGATATTTTTTAAACATGTGGCAACCCCGCTAAATAGAGTTCAGAAATAATGTTTTTTAAAACCCATTCGATTGATACCCATACTTTAATAATTCATTTGGTAATTTAAAATAATCCTCTTCTAACACCTCAAAAATATTCTTAATGTTTAAACTGAAGTCTTCTTAACACTCTTTCGTTTGACATCCAAATTTTGACATTTCATATAAGTTAACTAAATTCGACATTTCAAGCAGGTGGCAACCCACTTTCTGAGCCGCCTTTCGTTTGGCACCCATATGTTGGAACATTTGTTTCCTAGTTAATTTCTTTAATTCAAATTTAATTTGATTTTTTAAACAGGTGGCAACCCTCCTAAAGTTAAGTTGAGAAAAAAAGATTTTCAAAACCATTTCCATTGATACCCATTTTGTAATATATATTTTTTTTATATATATAATTTGAATATGATTTTTAAAAGGTGGCAACTTTTTTCAAAAAAGTAAAACCTTATAATTTGGCACCTGATTTAGGAAAATCGAACGAACGGCGGTTATTATGGCATTGCTTATTAAATAATTTGAATACAATTGTTCTACAGGTGGTAACTCTGTTCCAAAAACTAAAACCAGTTTGCACATCTAAATACCAAGCGCTTTAATTTTACACTCCATTTTTGAAAATCGAGCGAACATATTATATATATATATCGACATATTTCAAATCAAAGGAATTTCAATTACCTTTCCAAACCATTTTTCAAAATATAAGCTTTTGAAATCATTAAAAATTTCACGTTTACCCTCCCTAAGAAAATTAAATTGAAATCAGAGCGAAGTGGCGCGCCATGCCTCTTTTTCTTTCCTTTTAGCTCTATAGGGCCCCAATTCTTTAGTTGTTCCCAAAATTACATGGATAGAGTCGTGAATTCCGCTAATATGCTTTCCATACATTTCTGTAAAAATATTGCTCTAGATACCACTTCAATTGATATGTCACTTAAGAAAATGTGTGGCAAAATCCAAACTCAACATTTCGCAAATTTTTTACATTATCTGCTTATTTCTGGGCAATGGAATACAAATAAAATGCGTTCAACAAATTTTCAGCTGACAGTTTAAAATTTAAGCGAAATTATGCGAAATATGCATAATCAGACCATAAGTCCTTTTCATATGTGTATATAACTCCCCTTTCACTTCACTCTTATCGTTCGGTCAGTAAATTGCTGCCCAAACATTAAGTGCCCGCAACGCTATCCGCCCTAACACTTTGGACATAAGTAATTCTCATGCTAGCACACATACATAAGTACCTACATATACCCCCACATAGCAACAATTAAAATGTCCTTCGCTCATCTCGCAGCTTTCGTGCCGTTTGCGTTAAGTATTTACGCCTGTAGCGCGCGAATTGCACCGCGCGTGTCACAGTGGTGGTGAGGTGGTTGATGGCTGCCGTGCCGCTGCCGATATTTCAATTTGCGTAAAACTCTTTGCGGCAACCATAACCATTTCGCTGCGACCAAAGCGACCAGCCACTGCCCACGCAACCAAAAGCCTTCACCGCTTGTTGTCGTCTGCTTACTTTACTTGCGCGCTTTCTCCTTCCGCTCATTTGTACTAGTATTTGCATATTTACCCATATTTTCCAATTTGCCTGTGCTGCTTGGCGTTTGTTAAATTCGAAAATCGCAATCCATTGTTATTCTTTCGAAAAAAAATACCAATTTCGTTGCTTAATATTCCCTTTACCTCGTGTTATGTATTTGTTCCTTTACGCGCCTCTATTTATGCAATATTTTCTTGTTGTGTTCCGTTGTGTCTTGTTGTGGGCATGCGTGTGTGTGTCTTTTACTTTGCTCTTCTGCACCCCCCCTCCGCCAAGTAATTCTCACTTTAGCGACCAGCATTACTGGGATAATTTCAATTAATGCTGCACTTAATAAAAAATGTATTGCCTTGGTGTATTCTTTTATTTGCTGAATTACGTAGAGCCGCTACTGTTTGCTTGCCTTTCTGTTCTTATTGTTGCATTTATGTATATGTAACTTCGGCTCTAGCGCAGCTTACAACGTGGCGACCATTCCCGCACACATCTTTTCTCTTTTTTGGTATTATTTTTTATTGTTGTTGCTACTCCTGCTCTGCTGGCTCTCTTCACCGACGTTCATGCGGCACGTAGGCTTTTGCATTGCATTGATTTATAAATTGTGCATGTTAATTTATGCGCGTAAATTCGCTTAATGATTGCATGCAAAAATAAGAATGAAATTACCGAATAAAAAAAACAAAAACAAAAGTGCGAATAATAAAAATGTATGCAAAACAAATTAAGTGGCTCGCAACGTTGACCAAATATGCGAAGAAAAAAGTCACTGGAAGTATCGACCTGCAAATGTTTTTATATCGCCCTTTAACCCATTAATAGCCAGTTCTGCCTTTCGGCGAGGTCAAAGTCAATGCTTGGACGTAGATACTTAAATATGTAAATACATTTCTTAAAAATTTGATTTTCATATTAATCCTTTGTCTACCGTAGAAGAAACTAGCATTACCTGCCGTTTGGGTTCATTGGACTCCTGTGTAAGTAATACGGGCACGGGCTAGTTAATCCCGCTAGACTTACAAAAAAGAATCGACTAAATGAAAATAAACTAAGAAACGGAGTTACAGACCTAAAAGAACCCGATTTTGATATGGAATCACAACAGTATTAGACCCGGCCGGTAGACAAAGGGCTAAAAAAAAAACAGTACAGTATTTATTTCTCATCATGCAGTACTAAAAAAAACCACTACAGTCCTCTGTTAAATAGTGTGAAATATACCGGAATAAAGTAAAAAAGTAAAAATATTTAATAAAATTACTGCTAAAGTGAAACCGAATAAACGCGGGGTTGGGCATGCAACTCAATAAATTTATGTATTGTGGAAGGACCTTCCATCATCCCTTGTCGAATGTGGGTTGGAGACGAACCGGTTTCGGCGTTTGACAAGGGATGACGGAAAATCATTTCACAATAAATCATACACCTGCACTGCCAGAAACTGCAAGTAATCCTCAAGTGGCACTCGAAACCAGGGCAAGCCTGTTCATGCACGTTTGGAAAACCCACAGGGAGTCAGTTATCGACATTATCTTTTTTAGCCGCTTGGTTGCCCACAAGTATGTCTTGGTACGTAAGCGAACAATATACGCATTGCGATGACTTGGCAGTAGTATACACCATCCATGAAAGGACCAACATGGCAGTGCTTAGAGCCAGGACAAATAACGTTTAGACATCCCGTTGTACAAAGCTGAGTGTGCAGAGATGCCTGCTGTTATTTGCTAACATTCCGAAGATGCGGTTTCAATTCTCGTCAGAGGCAACTTGTTGCAATGATAATAAAAATTTTGGTTTTGTATCTCTGAATTATGAAAAAGCATATGTGAAGTGCAGAACATAAACCTATTCAAACGAAAAAAACTACAACCGAAAGTGTGGTTAATATTACTAAATCATTGAAAACATCAACCAAGGCATTGTTAATATTAACTAAAGATCACCTTGATTCCTTTTCAGGTTAGAATTTGGTAATATTAACCAATTTTTTTTTGATTTTTTTTTTCTCAGTGTAGACATAACTTCGATTAACCCACTGAAACTACTTAAGTTCTTGACCTCCACATGCTGGTTTCTTTTTTTGTGTTTTCTTTTCCTAGTAGTGGTTCTAAAACGGAAACTGCTTACCTCTCCTTATGTGCATAAATTAAAAAAAAATTGGAGTATACAGGTTTTTAGTCCATTAAATTTTGATACAATAATGTGCTAATTGGGAGTGGGTAAGTATTTGCGTTGATTTTGAATACTTACACGCAAATTCCCACCCCCGCCAGGAGGCGAGGCAGGTATTTTTATCTGTATCAAGTAAACTAAAGGTTCAATCAGAGATTCGCTAATTTTGGACCCAAATTAGTAGTATATGGTTGCTTAAAGATTACTGAGAAATTAAGACATTTGAGTGTACTAACAAGTTTTTACATATTTTTTTATTGATGATCTTTTGGTTCATTTAGTTTATTTGTTTTTACAACTAATTTTGTTTTTGTTATTATAAGATATTTGAGACAGAATTAAGTGAGAAGTATTTTTTTATTTTATTGGTTTTATTAGATAACTTTGGACCACAGGAACCATTTTCCATATTTTTTTATCAAGGGTTGTCCTATACCAATTTGGTATAGTTTCGATCATTACATCGCGAAGAAATTCTCGGTGCTCCAAAACTTGTATGTGAGCACTGAAGTCGGTTGAGGGTTTTGTTTAAAAATTACTTACTTAGCGGCAGTATTGTCAAATATGAATGTATGTATATTCAAATCGGCAATAATAATTGCCTAATGAATGGAGTACTAAACGAAAGCGACAATTAGTAGATAATTACAGGCATACATATGTACATAAGAAGGCATGATCTCTAGATCAATTTCAGTTAGGCAAAAGCACAATTGATATTTATTGAACAAATTTGAACCTAATCAAGCAATTAATTCATCAGTTTGACCCATGCGATTAACCCGTAGGCGTGTAAGTATACATACATATATATGCATACCAATGTATTTACTCCATCATACTTATGTGGTTTTATATAAATTTTTGTATAAGGAAATGACTAATAACATCAATATACATATTACATTGGCCGCGGTGCGCCCTAGCCGAGTGGCTAAAGGGTCGTTTAACGATCGGTAAGACCGGAGTTCCATACCCGGTTTGGACAAATAATCTTTGGCGGTAAAAGTCGAAAAATATCAGCTTGAATTTTAGATATCGAAAATGTCTTAGTTATTCTGTGCTCTTATGACATCGTTATTTAGAATATTTTTTTATATTCTTAGGCTCTTAGGCTTGAATACGAATATGAATACATATGTACATATGTACATATGTACCTATCTGACATATGTATGTATGTAAACATACTTCTCATAGCATATAACAGGCACTAGTACTGGAAAATAGCAACAAAGTAGTAGATTAAAAATACACCCGGAGTCAGAGCCAAAGCATTTGTCTTCTACCAATGCAAGTATGTAATGCCACCCACAAGCATTGCACTTGTATCGGCTATATATACATACATTCATAGACCAAGGGGCCATATATGTACCTAGATAAGTAGGTACATAGGACCTATGTCATAGGTATATAGCAATATGCCTACTTATTATCATAGGCATATTCTAAGCTACATACATACATATAAATTCATTAAACTTGATCTTGCTGCCGACAAGCCGACATTAGCATACCGAAATGTTTGCGTATGCTAATTGAATATTAAAAATATTTTTTTCTACTTGACTGCCGGCAGCTGAATTGCATGGCCATACTGACATCACTGTCGGCACTGACAACACACCACAGCACCAGCAGAATGTTGACATTCCAACTGCACATACACCCACATTCACATGAAAGTAGAAAAGGTGAAAACGGAGAGGTAGCGGCGACTCCAGAGTGTGCCAGAGCTAGTCATCGCTTAGCGCTTTCATTGTTGGCGCGTTTGTCCATACTCCTTATAAAACTTAGTTTATATATTTTTAGGTTATGTATGTATGTACATTAAGGTGGTGAAAAAGGTTTAAAATGTTAAGTTTCACAACTAAGATTTTTCTTAATGGAAAAAATAATACCCATTTTTGTTAAAAAAAATATATAATATAAAAACAATGAATAATATTTAGAACTGCCGCAAAGCCCATGAAGTTGCCCATGTATTTTAAATTAGGGAAAACATACTTTCGTATAGGTTTTATAGAATTCTTAAATATCAATATTTTTTAATACTAAATATTTATTGCATTTTTTGTATTTTTTTTTTGAGCCATTAATGCTTGTTACAATTAAACAGTGGTTAAGTAAACAGTTGGTTACTGTTATTCGAAGTCTCCTAAAGAGAAACAGAGTTTTCCGATCGTAAAATATTGATTTGCAAGAATTCTATACCATTTCTACGAAAACGTGGTGTTTTTCCCCAATATAAAATACATGGAAAATCTCATGGCGTTTAAGGCAGTTTTAAATATATATATATTTTTTTTTTTTTTCAAAAAAATACGTGTCTTGTTTTTTCCAATTAAGAAAAATCCTAGGTGGCGAGAGCTTAACATTTTAAACTTTTTCCCTTGCTTATATTTATTTTTATTTTTTTACCACCCTAATGTACATGCATATGTACAAGTGCGTGTGAGTTGCGCATTAGCTGCCATTCATATGCCTGTTAATATTAACGTGCCCATATGTGCATACAAACTTTTTTTTTTGTATTTATTATGTACGTGAGGAGTTAACAAGAAACAAAAAAAAAAAATAATAATAAAAATTTAAGCATTAATGTATGCGCAACTAGTGCTTAACTATCTATGCATGAGTGTTTTCACAAGTGTGCTATTAATAATAAAGAAAAAATTAAACTTTTTAAAAACTTTCTGAGGAAAAAGGCGAGAGATATTTCCAAAACGAACTGCGCTAAAGTTGCTCAATTCTTTAATTAGTAAAACGGTTTTTGCATAAATTAAATAAGTGAGCGTACTTAATGAAAATTATGAGCATGTGTGCTCGTTTATTGGTTTATGACACGCAAAGAAAAGGCGCTGACGGAATTGATATACGTGAACCATATGTATATGTACATATTGTGTTCATATGTATTAAGACGCACGGTGCTTAGTGTAACTCCTACGCATATTTTTAAATTCCTATAAATTCCTTTGGATTAAGCACATGCATACATTCGTGGTTATATATATGCATGTACACTGTGCGCCAACAAAGAAATCTCCGTACAATGCTCTATGGAGTCTTAGGAGTTACTTGTACATAAGTATCGATTCTACAAACAAAAGCTGCTTATTTGAAGTGCATTTACAAAATTTGTCTAGCACGTCCAGTTTTTTGAGAAAAAACTGTAGAATTATCGAAAAATGAGAAAAATTGCAAATTTGTAAAAAAAACTAAAAATAGAATTTTAACTAGTTTTTTCGAAGAAAAAAACGTGCAATAATAAAAATTCAATTCGTCCGATGGCTTCTATCTCATATCGATGGATTGAGTAGAAAGAGGTGAAAAATTAATAAAAAAAAAACTTAGTAGAAAAACACTAGCGAAGAACATGGCGAATGATTCTACCAGAACATTGCCATTATGGAAAAGTGGTATGATAGGAAATCAAACCTCCACATGCTTGCTGATTATTGCAGGACCTTGGATCGCTTGCACAAAAAAATAATGCTTTAGGATTTTATTCCAGAATGCGTACAGTGTTAAGAGACAAAAGACTGGCTAATGATGAATCTGGGATATTGGTCTTGTAATGTGGATTTTTTCATGAAATCACTTTGTTCTAAAAATAATTTCGTAGATTGAGATTTTTATATCTGTGGAAAAACAAGTATATGCTATTGAATAATCGAGTTTTTATATTTTTCACTTATTTCTATTTAACTCATCGAGATGATGTAGTGTCCATCAGACGAATTGGTTTTTCATTAAAAGGTATATTAAAAAAAATTTAAATTTTCCATTTTTGCCATTTTGTGAGAATTCAAAATTTTTTTCTCAAAAACTGGACGTGTTAGAAAATCAGCAACAAAAAATCTATAAAATGAGCTTTGTGATTGTTTTGATTAAGATAATTGCGAATATTACATTAGAATAAGGTATACACACAGGTGATACACTTTCATTTGTCGCCGAGTGTATAACCTCGATAACCACATCTCTGGCCACATCCACAACCGAATAGTCAGAGATGCGTACTATCACTTGGTGGAACCCAGCTTCGATCTTTGGTTCGAGCAAAAATTATAGAAAAACTCTGCTTAATAAAAATCGCCCTTCTCCAGTGATACTTATGTGTATGAATGCTATTTACTATTTGCTATACTTCTCCGTCTGAATCTATTAACTAAATAAAAATTTATTGCAAGATAGTGGCGAAGTGATGATATCTATATATGTTATTTGTAGAGAAAACCCCCAAATGGATTGATGGCGGCATTTCGAATAATCCCGGTCACTTCGGCATAATTCAATTCTTTTTAGAAAGTACGATTACCATCTATCTTAAAGCTCTATGCTTAACATATGTTTGAACTAGTCATAACAGCATATTTCCCAAAGAGTACCTCATAGTTTGGTTTTATGCAATAACAACAAATGCAAATCGAAATTTTTGTTCTGTCCTATTTTTCAATTGATTTACCCGTAAATCGAGTTTCAGCGATACTAATAGCTCATTGCCACCAAAAACTTAACTGCAGTTAGGCTCCCTAGGTAAGTTTCAAGCATTTTATCATGGGGTGATCGCAAAAGTTATCACTTACTTTTTGCTTCTTTACCTCCATTTGCTTGTACTTAATATGAGGCATTTCCTCCTTTGAGTTGTAATATAATTTTTCTTTTGGGCCTTAATTGCAGGTAAGGCTTGGTGGAAATGAACCATTAAAGTTAACATTCAGAGGTAAATTAACTTTTCTTTATTTTGATAGGCCCTTTAAAGAAAATGTGATATATAACCGTAACTAGAAATAAAACAATTAATTATAAAATAAAACTGTCGTTTAGAGTACTTTATAGAAGAAACCCTACTTCAATTTACACAGCAACTACACACGTAAGCACAGCAATCCAGACAGAAAACAAACGTTACGATGATCAGAATCATACACACACATACAAATGAATTTGTGCACATGCAAATGCAAGCATTTTAATTACAGCAATAGTTTTCAAGTTTAGAACAAACTCAGGTAAAAGCGAATTAAAGCTTAAGTAAAAGTCAAAGCAACAGAGAAGCTCCAGACACGTATACATATGTACATGTGTATCAAATATATATATGTATATCTACTTACCCAGTGGGAAAATGTAATGTATGGATAAATGAATGTAATTTAATATGAATTGTTTGCGACTTTTTGAATACATTAAAATGCTGATTACATAGTAAACAGTAATAGAATCTAGAACTCATTGTAAATACATTGCCTTATTTATCACGCATGTAATGCATTACTATTTTTCCCATTGGTACATTAGTTATCTACATGCACAGCATCAAAACACTTTCATATGCAGCTCTAGTTGTAAATCTATGTACATATTCAACAGATGTGAAAAAGTTAGTTTGGCTTATGAATATGCAACTAAAGGCACTAAGTGGTATAAATGTGAGGCGAACAGTAGCCTCTAAGAGTGCAAAATCGAGTTATGCACACATACTTATGAACGCACATATGCTCCCTACTTACGGTGACCATCCGTTCTCTTTTTTGCAGGACCATACTTTTATTCAAAGGTCGGTCCTGCGTAGTTTTTCATAGTTAATTCAGAAAAACTTGAAAATATACAGATTTTTTCTAAGTGTCGATATTTTAAAATTTACGGACATCGATGAATTTTTTCAAAAAAGTGTTTTTTGATACCTTTCTTCAATATATCATGCAAAAATCTCCCAATCAACGTGAACGGCTTACAAATCCTCTTACCAAAATATTAGTATTGGGAAGTATCGAGTACTTTTGAGGATCGAGTTCTTTGGTATCGATACTTTTAAGGATTTAAGTTATTTTTCAGAGTACTGAGTACTTTCTTTAAATATACACTTGTTGGTAACATTTCAATGATTAGAGTAGAAATCTCACAAGCTGGCATCACTTTTCCAAATTACGTTAAATGAATGGCTACTTGAATAGTATTGAAACTTCAAATTGAGTATAATCATTTCTACTTAGTACTTTTGAGTTCTTTCAGGTTCTGAGTACTTTCGAGCTCTTTTGTGAGTACTGAATACTTTGGAGTACTCAGTATCTTTTAAAAATCGGGTGCTGTCGATCCTTTTGAGAATCGAGTTCCGAGTACTTTTGGTATCGATACTGCCCAACACTACAAAATATATAACTTGTGCCGATCTCAGTGAAAATTATTAGTCGACCATTTTGCATTTGGTCGTCAAAGTTTTATTTGATTATTTTTTCATGATTTTTAAAACTCGATAAAAAAACATATATATCGGATTAGAAATGTAGAAGTTATGGAGCGCAAATGATATATTTTTGTTAAGGGCACAGTAATACCTTTATAACTGTAGGTCCTTTTTGTCGATTTATGACGCCGATTTTTGACAAATAAATGCGAAAATTACCAAAAAAATGTTTTTAAAAAAAAAAATTCGAAAACGCTTCTTTAAAAACATGGGTTTTATTTTCCTGTTGAACGACTCAAAGTTTGCCTATAAAATAATCTTTTAAACATGTTCACTTTCCGTGTAAGCTATTGTATTTATAATATGTGTTACTATACTTTTATATATATTCATTTAAAAGAAGATTAATACCGCTAAAGAAACGTGATTAATGTTTAAAGTTTAAAATGGATTAAAAATTTAGAATTATATATACTGTTTTGTTATTTCTATATTATGTAGATATGTTTTTGAAAAATCGTCCCACATTGCACAATCCATATTTATGGTCACCGTATCCATACTGCAATACAAATAAAAGCGGTGAAGCTTACAACTGCGGAAAGTAAATAGCCGCCTGAATTGCACTTTCAATATTTATACAAATAAATATGTATGCGCCCTTTTAAATATCTAAGCATTTGAACAGGCATAAACAGTACAAACTAGGGCTGTGCGATTATTCGATTACTCGAGCAAGTTGGTTAATCAGTTATTCGGTTAATCAATTACTCGAGTAATCAAGATTTTGATTACTCAAAACGATGATTAATCGAGTTATTTGAAATATGATTACTCAAAGAAATTAATTTTGCTCGTTAAAAGAGTTTGCTTTGGAAAATGATTATTTTCTTTTTTATATTCTGTATATGAAAAAAATATGTATGCATGTATGTATTTCCTTTTTATTTTTGAAAACGGAAACGTTTTTTTCAAAGTATCAAGGAACTTCAACTGCTTTATATGTATGTATGTAAAGAGTACTTTGAAATGTTCATTATTCATTTTATTCATAATGTTAATTAATCATAAAGCAAATTACTCAAATATTTTTGTTTTTGGTTAATCAAAATCTTGATTACTCGAGTAACTGAACATTTGAGTAATCATAATTTCCAATTATGCGAATAATTGAGTTATTTACTTTATGATTAATTAAAATTTTGAATAATCAATTAATCGCACAGCCCTAGTACAAACGCTTACACTAAAAAATACAAATATGTAAATAGAATTCTAACCGCATTTACGTTTATTTTACACTCATAACTGCGCTAACTTCAAAGCGAAAAGTACAGGTGACCCCAGACAAGAGAAGAGCCAGTCCTTAAAACAAATGCATATACATATGTATGTATGTTTATGCATAGTGAAAACTTGGAGCAATGCCTATTTTGCCCACTGTCGATTACCTCAAACTTCATTTTTATTTTGTCTAACGAAATTTAATAACTCTTTATTCTTGCTTGAATATTTTGAAACAAGTAAAACTGTACTGAAAACGAATTGAGATTCCGTGCTAGCCAGGCTCACATTTTCACGAATAAACCTCCTCAACACTTTAACGACAAATTTTTAAACTTTTCACGAGGGGAAAATGATGAAAATATGTATGTGGGCAACAGCGATCATGGTCGCAGTCTCCATATGTAACCGATTAAAATCGATTATGAACTACAAAATTAAATATGAAAATTACTGGTACAATATGATCTAAAAATATATAAAAACTAACGATCACAAATTGATCGAAAAAAATAAAAACCAAAAATGACTATTATTGATCATGGCCCGGAGGATTCCTTAAAACCAGGGTGTTAAGCGGACCGTGCCTATTGGACGACGTTTGCAGTCGGGGGTAACGGACTCTGAGTAGGACGGACCTTTTCACCTTTCTACCCGCTAGGTCGCTGTGCCAGGCCAAATCGGCTTCGATACATCCCGGCGCTGTTTCTGCTGGGTTCCTATTGGACACTGGCTGGTGTTTGTCACTCCCCCCTAGGAGACACGACAAACAAGGACTCCACAGACAGGGCCTCGGATAAGAAAATACAGGATGACAAACACTCACTTACCCGTAACATGACCAACAAGGACTGCACGGACAGACCTCTACTGGGTAGTCCGATCCTGTCCAAGGAGGAGGAGTTCCTTCCATACAGTGAGGAGACTTTGATGCCAGGTATGGGCCGCAGTACTCCTTCATTTAATCAACCATTTTCTACAGCTGTCAAGGGGCAGCCAAATACGAAAACTTCGGCGCCACTTCGGGAAAAGCGATATCGGCGGGCTCTATCTATCCTCGGTAGGATAGAGCAGAATGAGGCTAAAGGAATCGCGCAACCGAAGGACGCCGAAGACAAAATTTGTTTTCAGGCGGTGGTGGATAAGTACCGCTTGCACTAGGCCGCCAAACACAAAGATGCGGGAAAGGAGGTCGAAAGAGCCTAAAAAATGGGAGGTATTCTGCTGACCATTAAGTCAGCTACTGTAACGGGGTCACGGCGTGGCTTCAGTGCGCTGGCAAGTGAAAGCCTGCAGATGGGGTTTCCAACAAGGGCTTGGTGAGCATCAGTGATGCTTGGT
This sequence comes from Rhagoletis zephyria, assembly GCF_001687245.7. Classification (NCBI taxonomy): domain Eukaryota; kingdom Metazoa; phylum Arthropoda; class Insecta; order Diptera; family Tephritidae; genus Rhagoletis; species Rhagoletis zephyria. The sequence continues at coordinate 129,734 of NW_016157484.1, forward strand.
AGGGTTTGAGGCTTAAGCTCATCTCCGCCAGTGACATCCTGGTCTGAAGGTTGTCCAGATAAACCCTCAGCACTCGAGGCTGACTACGTACAGCCTCTCCGTCTTCCTGGTGGAGGAAGATTTCGAAATCGCGCATATTCAGGAGCTCTGGGTGTGGAACACCGAGGTTGTTTGTCTTTGCTTAAGAAAAAATTTTACTTAGAAAAAACCCCGATAAGTGGCACTGGAATCGATTAAGTAATAACAATCTTATTCATAGTCCGATTTCGGAGGATGATAAGCATCTCTGCGTTGCATGTGTTTGCGGGGGCCTCCGGATATTTTAAGCTCCCAATTTTACCTGCCAAGTGGAGCTGGAGTCGAGTTATTACTAAACATTTTATTATGATCGGTATCGTAAAGGGATTTCCAGTGAATAAAACTTGCCAGCCAAGTGGATCATGAGTCGAGCTATCTCTAAAAAATCATATTTAAATATGATGCCATTTGGCTGATATTTGGGATGCGTATTGGTAATGGTAAAGGCAATACTATTAAAAAAGGGTTACCTTTGGAGTCGAGTTATTACTAAAAAACCGTTAAGTGAGAAAAAGTGACGTGGTGGTCGTCCGATTGCATCGACCTGCTGCACCACTTAGTATGTCGACCTCCCGTTTGTCTCGACTCTCTCAATGGATGTGATTTTCCAATATTACTATGCGTTAAAGGTTCATTCATAGGCACCAGGATTGAGTTCTTCATAAGCATTGCGCTCCTTGATAAGACATTTACATATATACATAAGTATAATTACTTTTGCCTTTGTATCGTACTCTACTATTTTCATGCGGTTTTTTTATGCTTATATACATATATGCAAAATAGATGTCATTCATTGAGCTCGACTTTCAACAGCAATTCGAGAATGCATATTAGCATCATTATCATCAACAGCACTCTCTCTGGCATCATCAGCAAAAGTGTGGAGCAAAAAGTGCCTGCGGCATATATTGGTTTTAATTCTTTCACTGAACTCATTTTCAATATAACTACGCTGACTTTCTTTAATGTGGTTATGTATGTATGTATGTATGCATGTATGCATGATGAGTGTGCATCATAACCATAACAGAATATTGCACTATTTACCGAGCAGCATGCTGGTGCGATAGGGGTATTTGCTTCATTTTCTGTTTGCCTCATTGCCTCTGCTGCCATATGAAGAGAAGAAGAGCCTAGGCAAAGGATGTACGTATGTACATGAGTATGTAAGTATGTTGATAATTTCTATTCTACATCGGTTCGTAAATGCATTCCCTAGTCAGTTCGTCTCAGCTCCTTTCACTTACTGTAAATGTTGTTTGCCACTGAAAGCTGCACTAAAGCACCGCAGCAACTAGTTTTTTTTTTTTGTTGAGTATTTATATATTTGTTTTTGTCTCTACATACATATATTACATTTACATTTTATTTTATTTGAGTTTGTTGCCCTATTTGATAGTAGTTTTTTGCACCATTTGCTCTGTTTAACTTATGCTCTTCAACTCATCATGAACCATATTTACTTGTACAGAAAAGCGGTCTTATTTATTTTAATTCATTGTAGTATATGTTTACACGTATTTATACATACATATTATACTATATTAACACATATTTACTATCTTGCTGTTAAGTACTCGCCGTAGTAAAACTTCTTCTTCACGCTCGCACATATGTCGTACTTTTTTTGTAAGTATTTTTAAATTTTGTTTTAAATTTCCTTTTGTCCTGTTCTTACTTGCATTGCAGCTCTTTTAGCGTACTCTGTGCTTAGTCTGCTGAATTTTTTTATGTACTCTTATTGGCATTCGTTGTGCTGTGTGGCGTAGAAATTGTTCTTGGTTTTGTAATGGCTCAGCGGAATTTTTTAATAAAACACCTAGTTTGCGGTTTCGTAGTCAATGAAGCTAATCAGTTGAAATGACATTTCGAGGCAGACAGCTTTCTTTTTTTGTTTAAGTGATTATCAGTCTGTGCCGCCACCAGCGTTTGATATCTGAAAATTTCTTTTCACACATAATTTATGAAGACATTCAATTTTACCACCTTAAGTAATAAAGTTTAAAAATTACAGGCTGTACAAATATATACGCTACTTATGTATATACCTATATCGACTGCTGAGTGGAAGATCGACCTATCTCGGCAGTCAGTTCGAAAACGCCCTATCTGAAAAAAACTTTTCAAAAACGTCCTATTTCAGAATTCGTTTCAAAAACGCCCTATCTCAGCTGCCGGTTCAAAAACGCCCTATATCAGCACATTTTCAATACATTTTGAAGTGAGACAGGGCATTTTTGAATCGTATTTTGAAATAGGGCGTTCTTCAACCAAATTCTGAGATAGAGTGTTTTTCAATAAAATTCTGAAATAGGGCGTTCTTGAAAACTTTTTTGAGAAAGGGCGTTTTCGAACTGGCTGCCGAGATAGGTCGATCTTCCACTCAGCAGTCGATATGTTTTGAGTTATATAAAAATGATTTTTGGGTAAATTTTTGAAAAAATAAAAATTATTCGAAACCAAGTACATTTTTGCCATTATTGTTTATGACGTTTTACCAATTCTCGGGCGTAGAACTTCTGTGGGCTATCGACTTATTGGCCAAGTGATTTTCAGCGGCTCTTCAGTCGGCCAATTCTTTATCAGCAATGGAGTTTTGTATCGGAATCGAGCAAACCACTCCTGGGTACGGCGTTCACTCAAAGCATTCTCACAGCACACCTCACAAATTCTTAGGTATGTCTTTATTCTATAAACAAAGGCATTTCACTCAATTTCAAATCAATATAACTTTTTGCACGAGCGACGAATCACAGAACAGTTTTCTCTAAAAAATTGGCCTGAAATTTCGCCTTTCAAACGCTTTCAATGGCCAAAGCCGCTTTCGACTTAGGGAGAAGCTTACGTTTGTTAGGCAACTCGAGAGTAGAATCAGTGGAGTACATTCGACCACTTCTAAAATAATTCTTAGAGCTTTGTTTAGTATTGTTTATTAATGTGAATTTTTTGCTGAAGATAAATTTGCTGCAGCTGATTCTGAAAAGAAGAAGTATTAGTCAATTACGGACACGGCAGAACTTCATGAAAGGATCGGTGGAGGTCTTATGTTGAATATTCACTATGGATCTCTAATTCATGCTTCCAGGTCAATGTTCTTTATCATACAGAAGCAACGCTTAAACAACTGTTCTAGCCGAAAGGTGGCAATGAGTACCTTAAGACCCAACCGCTGGGGCCATAACTACCATAGCCATAAACATAACTATAGCAATCAGCTTTTCTGATCAAACGTATGGGCAGCTCTGAAAAGATTATTGGTTCTATACCATAAGGCCATAACCATAATTCTAGGTATCAATTTAGTTATGATTCTTCGCCATATCATAGGCAGCTCGAAATTATTTGAAAAAGTTAAGGCTATGGCATCTCCAATGTATCTTTATGTGTGCTCACATTTGGCTGTCAAATATTTTAGCTAGCTTTCGATTTCGTCGGAATACTTTCTAATTATGTTGATATAGGTAGCAGGCCAAAGCGACATTGCACGGAACATTGAGTTGTTAACCCTTAACTTATTTTCACTGAGCAAGGAGAGTATGGAAGCACCATTGACTAATTGTTGAATACTCTGCGCCAGAAGTCAGCTGGAAAGGCTTTTGCTCAAAACAAAATTTCAAGTTTTTCCCTAAAATACACTTTCTCCAAGGGTGTTCCCATCCTTTCCCACAGCCGTAGACGATGAGAGTAATCTCTGAGGCTCAGGGCCGCTAATGTTAGTAGTCACAAGTTACTTTGTTACTTTCCGACATGTTTAAACACATTGTCACACTTTAAGCTCGTTAAGGTTTAAAAATATTGGTTTGTAATTTCTAAATAACTCGTGAAAAGCTGTGGATCAGATCTGCGAAACTTCCTTAACACGGAATAATTTAATTAAAAAACAATTTTTTTCCTGTGAATTTCCTTATTAAATTGATATAAAAAAAAAAAATTTCACTTAAATTGCTTATATGAAACTGGCTATAAGTAACTGAAACAGTTTGATTTTATTGATATGTTGTTATGATATGTTAACACTTTCATTTTAAATGACACTTTGATTTAATTATTCAGCACCAATCCGCCAGGTCGTATACGTAAAGTGCGTACCATCGAATTTTAGCAGCAAGAATCGCAAATCTTTACCTTAACAGCTTTCGTTAAGCTTAGTATGTACATACATATGTATGTCGCCCAAAATCTCTCTCGCTTCTGGCAAAGGTTTTAGACTTACCAGTGTCTTCTCGTCTCATTCAAAGAACCTTAAGAAACTTATTTGCCTTCGATTTCGGGTCTGAAAATTTAGATCAGGTGAATCTAGGCACGAACCCTTTGGGGAAAGCTAGGGGAAAGTTGATTTAAATATTTACATGTTAATATGAGACTGTGTCAAATAAAACAACATTTTTTTTCTATCGGTGCAATACGGTATTTTGTTGTCGGTCACAAAAGCAGCTGTGGCAGAATTTCTCGCTCGCAAAAATAAAAATTTTAAATTATAATTTTTTTTTGTTGCTATTTAAATTTTAGTACAAAAGTAAGTGCAAGTTTTAAGTAGCTAGGACTTCCCGTTGATTTTTGACATTTTTTTTTTTTTGTTGACGGTGTCAGTTTTCTTCCATACAAAGTGTGTTCGACGATTGGCTTTCAGTGCCGCAGGTAGATTATCGCTAAACTGGTAAACTCGTATCAAAAGTGGTACACTACTTTTATGTTAATATAAATTTTAGATCATCAAGACAGCTGCTTTATTCACATTTACATATAAGAATCATTTCGTATAAAAACGTCTGAAAACAAAAAAAAAATCGTCGCTAACGGATTTCAAATTTTTCTGTAACTTTGAGGGACAAACTACAGATTCCGTCTAGTAGACCCTAAAGAAGAGTCCCTCTAAGTTACAGTAAAATCTTAAATCGGTCTGCGACTCCAATTAGACGATTTCATATGGAAAGACCCATAAGTAAATATTTAAAGAAAAAAAAATATTCAATGTAATATATATATTTTTTTAAATAAACAGCTGAGCTAAACATTCTTCTGTTATTAAAGTGCCTAGAAATTATAATGTTTTTCGAAGACGCTTCCGCGCTAGGAGAAAAGCCTGCATAATATGTGCCGTTGAATAGTAAATGGGGGAAATAAAGTCAACGAAGCAGCTTCAGCAACAAAAGCAACGGCAAATGTCTGTTTTGTTGGGGAAAATGAATGATTTTTTGTGTGACTTATTTACTTTCTTGTTGCATTTTTTTTTTTGTAGATATTTATTTACATATGCATGTACGTTATGAACTTGTCTTTTTTCGGACATTTTTGTTGTTGCTGCTGTTGTCGTAGTACTACTGCCACTTGAGTTTCGCTAGTACAAGAAATATAATGAAATTTCACGCTCGTATTTTATGTGCAGTTTCCACGAGAGACAGAGATAGAGAGAGAGAGAGCCGTAAAACGTCTACATTTTTGTCGTACAAGAGCGAAAAAAGAGTGTTAGGCAGACATAACTTGAGCGAGTATTTTAAGAACAAGAGTATTTTTTAATGTCATCTCCAGCATCACAAATCGCCGCTACTGCTGCTACTATTCGGAAATTGATTGTATACTCGTTTAAAAATACTATGACTGTTCTAGCGCCTTAAAGTGGGCCTTTAAATATTAGTTGTTTATGCGCAGAATGTTCTCGTTGTTGTTCTTGTTGTTACTGTTACCCTTGCGGCAATGCAGCAGCCCGGAAACTATGCGAGTGCAATGAAAAAGCTAAATCGTTGGTAAGCCGATGCTTACTATTATTTTTTTGTTCTTTGCTTTTTATTTAATTTTTTTTTGTTTCGCTTTTACTCATACAGCAATCAATGAGCGAATGAATGCTGCACGAATGCCACAGCAAAACAATAGTAAAAACAACAACAAGAACAGCAAGTGCATGCAATAGTGACAACTATTACGAGACTATAACGACTAACGACTACGATGCTTTGGCCATTACGACCACTGTAACGCCACCAGTAATGGCAATGGCAACGGCAACGGCAACGACCAGCTCAACGATGGCAACAACGACCGCGCCGACACACGACAACAACTGCACAAACAAACGCAATATTTGTACATCCATGTAGGCACGAAGGACTACGACAATGATGGCGTTGCAGCTATGAAAAAAATATTAAATGAGAAAAAACAGCGCAGACCTGTCTGCGAATTTCGAATTTCCTTTTATGCTTACAATAGTGTAGGTTTTTTGATTTTTTGTTTTTTTTTTTGTAACTGTTGTGCTGCTGTGCTACTGTAGCGGTACTTTGCTGACAGCCCCAGTAGCTAACTCCGGTTATGAGCAGGCCGTATGCAGAGTTTGTGTCAGTGGATATAATTGTCATATATGTATGTCTTTTCAAGCATTTTAATAGCAATTTTTAAATTTTCTATATTAATTTTAAAGCTTCTTGAAGTTAAAAAGATGCTTCAACATAAGGTATTGGAAGCTAAAGCAAAAGTTGCTCATACGCCAGGGCATATGCACAACCATATTCAATTTAAATCACCAGAATACTGCAAACAATACCTACAGCATCCACAGGAGGTTGCATTACCCAAATAAGCGCATATTTTGTGTCATAATTTACTTCTTACTTAGATTCTTTAAGTTGCTGCGCGTACACTGACATACACACACACACACACACGTAAACGCAACCAGCAACAAACACCGTTAAATCGACCGGCTGGCTGGCTGTCTTATGGCAACGCACACACACAAATGCAGGCACAATGACCCGACATATTCGAACGTTGACTTATTTCTGTTCGATTGTCAACGTGCTGCGGCACAGCTTTTTATGATGATCATAATTATTTAGTAATTGTTGTTGCTATTGCAATTTCCAGCCACCTATCTCGCTGCAACTGCAACTGCAACAACATCGGCAATGGCATCAGCGTCGGCATATACTGCACACACTCTACATACATACAATTCATCGTCATTCATTTGCATTAAAACATCGTTCCGATTGCCGATGTCATAAACTCAAGTTGACGCTGCTGCTGCTGCTGCTTTCCCATTTCCTGTCATTCTGCTATTTTCTGTATTGCACTTTGTAAGCATTTACAATATCCGCTCTTGACACGAGCACAAATTTTCGAATTAGCGACTCGTGCTCGTAGTAGTGCTTGTGCGCTCTTGGTGTTACGCCGAGTGCTCACAATTGAGTATTGTCCTCGAAAATTGCTTCTCTATTGCCTTGCTCTGTTAAACGCCTAAAAGCATGCTCTTTCTCTTCCGTCTTTTGCTCTCTTTAAATTAATTGCCTTTGGATTTTATAACAGTTACGCCGTGTGCAGCGTAGACACGAGAAATGCGGTGAATGCGTTACGGTGCGTTTAATGCAAGCAGATCAAAAAACGCACAGATATGTTGGCAAATGCAGATGCCCAACGTAGGCACGATTTTGCGATAATGCGTGCATTGTGACGTCAAAGTCGTTTGATTTTGCCCGCAGTATCGTACGAGAAATTCAGCAATGAAGATGGAAATTCTCATTTCAGAAATACGAAAGCGAAGTGTTTTGTGGAATAAAAGCCATTGTCGCTACAAAGACAGGCGAAGTGCAGAAAAGGAATGGAACGAAGTTGCTAAAAATGTTGGGGTTCCAAGTAGGTAAATAAATTTGAATTATTTTGTGTTGTTCATTGTAAACAATGTTGAATTCAAATTAAATAATATTTAATTTTTATATTTTATTTACTGAAAAGTGGTGGCCAAATATAGAACGTTTAATTTCTGCTTCCCGTGGTGGGTGATTATTTTTTCCGGAAGCTCCTAAGTTGCGGTTTTTTATTCCTAAATTTTGAATTTTGTTCAAAATTATTGTGAAAATCGTCTTCCTTTTCCGTATCAATTACAATGTTGCGTAGAAGGCAAACGGCTTTTACTATATGAACAGCATTCAGAACAATAGTTTCAATTGCTTTCAATAAAATTTTAAATGTGCCACTCGGTATAGCGCACTAGGGTGGGAATTTGATGATTTTTCTGTATCGAAAATATATACCCCTATTTTTTATTTTGAAACTGAAAAATATTTAGAAGTCGCTCAAAGTTTTCCATGTATTTTTATATGGGAAAATAAATTTTTTCGTAGAGATGGTAAATAATTCAAAAGTCAATATTTTTCGATCGGAAAACTCCAAATCTTCAAGAGGCTTTCAATAATAATTCCCAATTGTTTATTTAAATATTTTTTAATACTAAAGATTTTTTTATTTAAATAAATAAATAAATATTTTTTAACACTAAAGATTTTTTTATTTAAATAAATAAATAAAAAAATCTTTAGTATTAAAAAATGTTTAAATAAACAATTGGGCATTATTATTGAAAGTCTCTCGAAGAACCAGAGTTTTCCGATCGAAAAATATTGACTTTTGAATTCTTTACCATCTCTTCGAAAAAATCTATTTTCCCATATAAAAATACATGGAAAACTTTGAGCATTTTCTGGGCTTTTGGCTGATCGGTAAAATGTAGTCACTATGAAAAAATGGCTAAATAAATAATTGGGTATCTTTTGAATAAAAACAGAGTTTTCCGATCAAAAACTTATGGTTTTCGAGAATTCTATACCGATACCTCCCAAACAATTGGGAAAATTTCACTTTTGAAAATAATCTTTTGACACCCTTTCAAAATGTTCGATGATTGGCACAGGCATATTACATATCTTTTGAATCGCTTCGCAAATGTCCTTGCAAGCTTCTTTAACTATAGAATCAACTGATGACTTCAATATCCTGAATGAGAAAACAATTTATCTAAATTTTTTATTTTTTTTCAGAGCAAGATGCTAAAAAGAAGTGGCGAAATTTGCGAGACCAGTTCAGTAAGGAATTAAAAAAAATTCCAAAAGGCAAATCGGGCGACACACAAGACCAAGCACTTATATATACTGGGAGGTGGCGTTATTTCAAAAGCCTGCTTTTCCTTAGAGATACAATTTTCCCAAGAGAAACAGCTAGAAATTTGTCGGTGATGCTTGAAGATTCAACTACTGCAACTGAAGCAGATAATAATGTGACAAATGCTGAAATAGTGGCAAAAAATACTAATGCAACTAAAACAGATAATGAATTGTCAAATTCCGAAGTAAAGAACTCCGAACTAACTTTCGTTGAAACATGCCCTTCATTCAGGTCTTTGTCTGTTCGTCGAAAGAGAAAGGACAATCATCAAGATGGAAAAGCCGTTGAGCTTAGGCTTTTAGATATCGAAACCAAAAAGCTAGCTTTACTCGAAGCATCAGAAGATGAAAATTCACTCTTTTTGAGGTCGCTTCTTCCATTCATGAAAAAATTGGATCCGATTCGTCAGCTTCGTGTAAGGTGTAAATTCCAAGATATATTGTTACAGGAAATTGAAGCTGAATGTACATTTCAAATTGTAAATGAACAAAAATAAACTTTACAAAAAAAAACTTTTATTATTTGTGTTTTAATTGCCACAAAGTTAGAAAAGTAATGTCAATAAACTGTTTTCGAATAAAAATATTTTAACTGCCGCATACGAAGCCATTTCACGCCGAATAATAAGTTATAACTACGGTGACCATCCGTTCTGTTTTTTGCAGGACCGTACTGTTTTTCAAAGGTCGGTCCTGCGTAGTTTTTCAAACCTAAAAACCTGATAATGTACTGATTTTTTCCAAGTGTCCTGCATTTGTCCCGCATTTTATTCGTTATTTTAAAATGATCGGACAATGGAAAAAAAGTGTTTTTTGGTACTTTTCGTAGCTTTTCTTCAATATCTCATGAAAAAATCTCCCAATCAACGTAAGCGACTTACAGCTCGAAGGGTATTGATGTGCCTCTTACCAAAATATATAACTTGTGGCGACTTCAATGAAAATTATTAGTGCTACTGGCGAAAAAAGTGAGATTTTCAATCAAATACGCAGTTTCATTTGTTTTTTTTCATTATTTAAAAAATTCGATAAAGAAGATATATCATTACAGTAAACTTTGAGCCAAAGATAATGAAAATCGGATTAGAAATGTAGATGCTATGGAGCGCAATCTGCACAAATTATATATTTTTGTAAAGGGCACTTTGTAACTCGTCGCTTACATCGATGCATGGCGTCGATTTTTGACAAATAACTGCGAAAAGTACCAAAAAAACAAAAAAAGAAGGGTATTATTGTTTTCGTTTTGAACGACTCAAAATTTGCCTATAAAATAATCTTTTAAAGATTTCCACTTTTTGTGTAAGCTATTGTAATTATAATATGTTTAACTATACTTTTATAAATATTCATGTAAAAAAGATTAATATCAATGAGGAAAACGTGATTCATTTTTAAAGTTTAAAATGTATTAAGAATTTAGAATCATAAATACTCTTTTGATATTTTTATACTACGTAAATTTATGTAGGCATATTTTTGAAAAAATTGTCCTTCATTTCGAATCCATATTTATGGTCACCGTAGTTATAACGCATAATCGCGTTGTAATTGTACACTTACAGCATTCCACGCACGATTTTGCGGGTAGTACGTTGCTCGCACGCATCGCAAAATCGTGCGGGTGTTTACGCTGGACACGGTGTTAGTGTGTATTTGCCGAAAGTTCTCCAAGCTCGTCATATACATACATACATACACACATAGATGTGAATAATGACGTCACACTATGTTGTTGCTTTTATTGTAGTTATATACATATGTACGTACTGAACATCTGAAATTGACATGAATGAAATTTACCAGAGCTTTTTCGTGTCATTGTTCAGTAAGTTTACGGCATATAATATGACGGAAATAATAAATTCTTCATTGCACGTTTTTTTTTTTGTTTACAGGAGGAATATTACGAGAAAAAATAATGAGTAATTTTTAAGCAAAAGGCAAAACCGACTTTAATTCCCATATGAAAATTTCAGAGTACCAGAATTATAGAAATCGGTTAACGAGGTCCAAAGTTATGCGGTAACATAAATAAAAAAAAAACAAAAACAAGTAAGAAAGTCTAACTTCGGGCGGAGCCGATTATTAAATACCCGGCGCAAGTATTAAATATATATTTTTTCACCTTTCCGAAAGCTACCGCTAGATGGTAAGACGGGGTGTATAAATTTTGAGTAAATTAGCGTCCTTAAATTTCGAAATATTCCAGTTTCAAGCATTTCTGAAATTTACCGTTATATGAAAAGCGGCCGTAATTTTAGTCCGATTTCAATAATTTTCAACGTTTTGCTTTTATGAGGCAAGGACAATAACCATACCGAGTTTGGTACAAATTGGTATAACGGTTACCGATATACATATATGTGATCATAAGCGGGCGGTGCTACGCCCATTTTCCAAAATTTTACCATAAACGTATTTCTTGGTAAAGAATTGTTGCAAGCATCAATTTTGAATAAATTAGCTTTAATATTTTCTGATTTATCGAAGATTTTGTATTTCTCTAAATTACCGTTATATGGGATGTGGGCGTAGTTATTGTCCGATATTTTAAATTTTCAGCCATTTAGTATGCTGTACCCAGGCCAACAACTGTGCCAAGTATTGAAGAAATTGGTGAAGCGGTTACCAAAAAAATACACATGTAACCATAAGTGGGCGTGGCTACGCCCATTTTCCAAAAATTTATAATATTCTTATTTTTCGTCTAAAAATTATTGTATCTATCAATTTTGAGTGAATAATCTTCAGTAGTTACTAAAATATCGCAGTTTCCGTATTTCTGGAAATTACCGTTATATGGGAAGTGGGCGTGGTTAAAGTCCGATTTCGCCCATTTTCAATACCAACCTACCTTGGATTAAGGGAAACCCACATACCAAATTTCGTTGAGATATCTCAATTTTTGCTCGAGTTATCGTGTACACGGACGGTCGGACAGACGGACAGACGGACGGACAGACAGACATGGCTTAATCGATTTCTTTTTTTATCCGGATCATTTATGTATACATTTGTCTATATCTATCTCGATTCGTTTTGGCTGTTACAAACAACAGTTATGTGAACAAAATTAATATACCCTTGTGCACAAGTGCGCTCGGGTATACAAATACTCCGACGAATTGGCCAGACACTATTTTTTAACATTTCATATAACTTGTCTATTAGTTAACTAAAATCGACTTCTAAAACATGTGGCAACCCTCTTCAAAAATATTTTGAAACTAAAATAATCTTTCGTTTGACATTGTGATACATATCTCTGATTATCTGATGAATAATGTTGAATGTGAAAAAAAAACATCGCCACTCTCCTCTATGTAAAGCCCAGAAATATCAATTCACCGTGGGAGGCTCTGAAAGCACATATATGCCATTGAATTGGTCGTCTACAATATGCCAGTTGTACTGTCCAGTTTTATTAGACCTACCTTCCAGTTACTGGGACTTTTTACTGGAATCAGTTAACGCCAGTGCACAGTGGGCCAGAAGACTGAAAACGTAGTCAAAAACTGATATTATTTAAAATTTTAAAATAATAAACTTAAGTAATGTAGATACTTTGAAGTATGCGAAAACAAAATTTTATGATATTTGAAACATTTTAATATGTTCGTAAGAAATTCAGAATTCATAAAATATGAAAAGCGTTTGTAAGCCCTAATTATGAAAAAAACTACATTTATTTAAATTATCAATAAGTCTTAGAAATATTACTGTAACAACCCACCCTGGCACCCTGTAGAACCCACTCAAAAAATCGACTTTTTCACTCTCTTGTTCCTGCGTGATCTCGTGTCTTTTTTTCATGCTATACACGGCGTATGGGTAATCTTCCTTTCTATTCATATATTTCACACAACTAAATAGGGCCATGAATCGCATGCAATTGCATGGTTTTATTGTGTTTCTTTAAATGGAAATTATTAAGTTATCTGCACGAATCATCAGATTTCCTTTAAAATGGCATTCAACCGTGAACGCATATTTTTGCATATTTTGTAAAAAGTTCCTGTTTTTACTTATTTTTTTGCGCATATTTTAAAATAAATGCATGTTGTTTATGCATATTTTAAACTTTGATTGATTTAAAACCATTTTAATTTAGTACGGCATTTTTTGACAAAAAAAAATTAGCTATAATTTTTTCCAAAAAAATCATCTGAACTGTATTAAACTGTCAATGTTTATATTTACACNAAAATATAATTTCAACTTCCATAATTTAATATTCAAGCAATTGCAAGTAAAAAAGCAACATCACCAATACGATTAGATAAAGCAGTTAATATCCCAGCATTATAAGATTTAACATTTTGAAAATAAATAACTAAACAATAAGAAATTAATCCTAACCCATCTCAACCTAATAAAATTCTAATTATATTTGGTCTAATAATTAATAACATTATAGATAATACAAATATAAAAACTAATATAATAAAACGATTTATATTAATATCACCACTTATATACTCTTTTCTATAATAAATTACCAAAGAAGCAATTAATAAAACAAAAGATATAAATAATAAACTTATTCAATCAAATAAAATAGTTATTACAATTCTAGAAGAATTTAATGAAATAAGTTCTCATTCCAAAAAAATACAATAATCTCTTAATAAAAATTTCAAACTAAAAATAAATAAATTAATTATAATTCTAAATAAAATTAAAAATCTAATTCTACAAATTGATAAATATTTTTTCACAATTTAAAATGACATAAATCATATCATTGACACCACAAATCAATATTTTAAATAAACTATTTAAATTTTAAAGTCAAATTATACAAATTTCACTTTTTAAAATTAATAAATTTAAAGGAAATCAATGAAGTATTAAAATGAAATATTCACGAATTTTACCTCCACTAAATGAATAAACTCCAGAAAATCCCTTTCCATGTTGTCTATATGCATACAAATATAAAGTATATGCAGCTCTAAAAAAAGATAATAAAGATAAAGAAATTATAGTTAATCATGATCAACTAATAATTCTATTTAATAAAGAAATTTCACCTAATAAATTTAATGAAGGTGGTGCAGCTATATTACATGAACTTAATAAAAATCATCATAAAGTTATTGAAGGTATAAAATTTAATAATCCCTTATTAATTAATAAACTTCGACTTCCTAATCGTTCATAAGTTATATTAGCTAAACAAAATAACCCCGATGAACATAACCCATGAGAAATTATCAAAGTATAAGACCCACATAAACCTCAATAACTTAAAGTTATAAGTCCACCTAAAACAATTCCTATATGAGCAACAGAAGAATATGCAATTAAAGCCTTTAAATCAGTTTGTCGTAAACAAACTAAACTAATTAATACCCCACCAATTAAACTAATTCTAATTCAAATATAATTATATTTTACATTTCTTAATTGTAAAAAACATAACACCCGTAATAAACCATAACCCCCCAATTTTAACATAATGCCAGCTAAAATTATAGACCCTGAAACCGGGGCTTCAACATGAGCTTTTGGTAATCATAAATGAACTAAAAATATTGGTATTTTAACTAAAAATGCTAAAATTAAAGATAAATATAATAAATCATAATTAAATATAAATTTATTTAAAAGATAAAAATTTAATGTTATTAAATTATTATACAAATAAAAAATACTAATTAATATTGGTAAAGAAACTAATAAAGTATAAAATAATAAATAAACACCAGCTTGTAAACGTTCAGGTTGATACCCTCACCCTAAAATTAAAAATAAAGTAGGAATTAATCTTCTTTCAAAAAATAAATAAAATATAAATAAATTTATACTAGCAAATCTTAAAATTAAAAATAATAATAAAATTAAAATATTAAATAAAAATAAATTTTTATAATTATTAAATTTATTAACAGACTCACTAGCAGTAATTATAAGAGTACAAATTCAAAATCTTAATAAAATTAATCCATAAGAAATTGTATCAAACCCTAAAAAATAAGAAATATTTACAAAATAATTAGTACAAAAATTTATTATAATAAATAAAAATGTAATCAAAAATATTAAATTTTGAACCATTCAAAATGAACTACTAAGATTGTAACGATGATGAAGAATACATAAGAATTAATAAAATTATTAAAAATATTAAAAAAAAAATAGTTAAAATTAAAAAAAAAAATAAATAAAAAGTTTTGAAAATTTAAAAAAAAATGCGGGGTGCTTTATTCCTGGAACCTGCTCGTGGCAGGCCCTGGATACTGCAAGTGTGGCAATTTGTAGGCTAATAACAGGAAAAACTTTGAAAGACTTCTTAAAATACATTTATCAATTTATCAAATTAAAGAATTTATTAAAAAAAAATACATAGAAGCCAATCCTTAATTTTTTTTTAAATACAATTCATATTTTTATTTCTTTAAATAATATAAATTAAATAATCAAAATAATATCTTACTTCTTATTTTATAGATAAGCAACATGTTAATGTTAAAGCCTGTTCAAAGGCCTTCCGTATGATACCCATTTTGTGATATTAAATAAGCTTACTTTTTTTTAATACACGTAATTGTTACGCCACTCCAAAATATATATATTTTTCTCCTCTTCAAACGGTTTTTGTTTCACCACAGAAATTGAAGTATACCTGGCAACCCTGCTTTAAACAATTTTTTCCAGAAGCTTTCTACAGAAAATATCAAAGAGAATGGGAAAAAGTAGAACAAATCCGTCGGATTGTTATTACGTTTAAAGCTGTTAAAATTTCAAAAAATCCAAAAAACGAGTCTTCCCGGATTTTTTTTTAAATTTTTGGACACCTGCTATTTGTATACCTTGGATAATAAGCTATACCACAAAAATATTTTATTTATTTATTTCACATGCAAAAAATGTTGGCCAGTATTCTGGCCACTGTGCCGTGCCTGTTTACAACAAAAAACCCATGCAAATGTTTTTAAAGGTGAAAGGAAAATAGTGTGTATACGAAAAATTCCAGATGTAAGTTAACTTCTCTATGCCTTTTTATGATATATCGAAATCTCTTTCCATATATTTTTTTTTTAATTTGACTGTTATTTTGGAAGACGGTTTCAAAGCCTCTAATATCCAAAGTTTCATAAATTTCCACGAAATATTTATCTCCATCTCTCTTACTGCTACCAAAGAATCACCTCGTCAATTTATGATGGACGAACATACGGAAATAATTGTAATAGCCGCCTACGATGCGTTACCTCTCTGCTTGCTATACATATTTGAGTTCCGTCCGCTTAACGAAAAATTTTGAATGTATGTGAGAGCAGCAACAAAGTTAGCAAGTAGCGATAAACGATGGTGAGTTTGGTTGCACCTCATTGATCTCGTTAGTTTCGCCATTTGTTAACTGTTGGCGTATCGATGGCGGCTAAAGTTTGATTCATCAGAGTTTTCTGGTAGTAAAATATTGATTTTTAACTATTCTATACCTTTTCTACGAAAAGTTGTTTTTTGCCCACATAAAATACTTGGAAATCTTTGGGCGCTTTGAGCCACCTCTAAATATTTTTTGATTTCAAAATAACTTTACTTTTTCACATGCGTTTTTTGGACCACCCTAATGTACATACGTATTTCTGAATCTAAACTACAACTTACTAGTTCATATTTGTGGAAAAGGATCAACTGATACAACTATACACTTTTTCTCCTCAACATGCCCCATATACATATATGTATGAACGTAACTTCCCTCAAAAATATTGAGCTTTCAAAACTCTTAACTGCTCCAAATGAGCAATTTTAATATATATGTACATACATATGTATTTAAAAAAATATATAAAAAGAACCAAGTTTATTGCAAAAAGTTTGTACTGCACTGAAACTGGATCAACATCGAGGTGTTGACAGGACTTGCGCGCATTTGGACAGCATCGTCGGCTGCAGGCAAGCAGCTCAGCAGCAAAGCGCGCCAAAGCAGGCAACTAACTAGTAGCTGGAAGTTGAGGCGATACACGAGACAAAATTGACAATGCTGTCAAATATCCTTTTAATTTAAATTCTTTATCTTTTGCTGTAAGGCAGCAGTGAACTCTATTCTAGGACAAAAGTAAAAAAACGTACACACACACATACACACATACATACATACATACGTACATACCCATAAACAATTTCAGGAATCTTGCAAAAGAATTTCTATTTTAGAATTTGTCATGTCTTCGCCTTCGTCACCGTCATCGCCGTCGCCGTCGCCGTCGCCGTCGCCGTCGCCGTCGCAGTCGCACTCATCGCCTTTCAACACTTTACTTTATATAAAATATCACACCAAACCCAGAAAGTGAAAAATGCTAAGCATCGTTGCATTGAGCAGGAGGAACGCCAGATACTGACTTCAATCCTTTCAAAAGATGGATCGGTGGAAAAGTGGGGGCTGGAGAGGCGACGGTCAGTGGTGCAAGTCGCATGGAAATACATATACACTGCACTGAGCAACCGAACACCCAGAGCAATCCTTTTGCTTAAAGTTGTCGCTTATCTTAAGCCGGAATGACAGATGCAAAAAAGAAGTATTAGTAAAATAAAAAAAATAAAAATAAATAAAATGAAAAATATTTTGTAAAATAAGAAAAACAAGTAGTGGAATGAAATGACATAAAAGCGAACCGAACCAAACGAAACGAATGACTAAATGCAATGAAAACTTGACGTGGTTGGGGTCATCGCGACCAACATACAGTAGCTGTCCAGTTATGGTTGGAGGATGGTGTGAGGACTGAGCCGACTACGGGCAAAATAAAAAAGGACATGCTCATCGCATTCCATGGCACGAAAGCTGACAGTGAATGATTTGACCATGCTTACTCATTTGCGTTTACGGGTTATGGGATTAGCGCACGCATTGTGGATTCCTCAGTATCAGCTACGACAAAGTCGGCCTTTACAGCAGCAGCCGATGTGGCATGTGGCAACAAAAAGTTTCTGCTCCGAAGTTTATCATTCAAAAAGGCAACGCACCGTGGACAAAGACAAAAGGCCAAGAGGTCGATGAATGGGTCGCTTGCATACCCTTAGCTATTGCGGTGCATAACGAACCATTGCTGGTAAATGTGCTCACTGGCCAGCACATCTTCATCTGTTTCATAAACGTTGGAAGAGTGCAGGTCATGTAGTCACTTTGTCATCAGTTGGATGTGCCGCACCCCGCACTGCTTGACCACGATGCCCGCCAGCAGCGGTGAGCGGTGTCTTAGACAGCAGTGTCGTGTCGGCCGTCAACTACATCTTCGTCGTTGATTCACTGTCGACCGTCGACATTCATGGTAATTTCACGCTTGTTCTAAGAAAAATGACAGCAAAATGTAATAATGAAAAACTTTTTCTTTGTCAACTTGATGAGTGTGAATTCTCTACAATTCCTACCCACCACTAGCCATAACTTTGCTGCATAACCAACTTAGCCTTGCGCCACTCACTTACTGAGCTCACGCAGTTTGCATGCTAAATGGGAATGAGTTTGCTGGACCCATTTGGTGGTAGGAGGTATGTGTGTATGTATGTTTTCCTGCAAGTCCTGTTGCCTCAGTGTTCGAATGAGTGAATGCTTGTCATAAATTTTAAGCAAAAGGTACAGGACCCTGGGTTGAAGCAATTTCACTTTTTTCGATTTTTTTTTTGCTCGTCCATTTTCCTTATCTTCTTCTTGTCCATCTGCCTCTGCTAACGCAGCTATGCTACTACGTGGGATTTGCAATCAAATCACTGAATTATGCACTAAATTTCGCACAGAGACAAGCATTCAGGGGTGTGAAAATCTCAGTGCGCTGCTAATTAAAATCGAAGATTTAGTGCATTTTGTGTTTAACACATAGCGAAAGTCATGCGATGAAGGTAATACCATTTTATCAAATTTCACCTGAAATGATAATTAGGCGAACATTTTGGGATATCTGAGACGTTAGAAGTGATTAGTAGAGGCTGAGATAAAGTTTTGATTAAGTTGAAATGGGGCAATTATAAGGGAAATGTTTGTTCTAAAGTAGTTAAATAAAATAAAAAAGGTGAGCAAAATTGCAAATAAGACTTCACATACCTCTGATTTTAAATGATGCAACCGGATGGTACAAAAATTCCGAAAGCTTCCAAAATCATGTAACTTGGAACTTATTTACGTTATTTCTTGACCAATTTGGCTTCGAGACAAAATGATTTGTCGTCATGGCATCCAGCCTTACTTAAATATCTCAATTTTTACTCAATCTATCGCGTGCATAGACGGACAGAAGGACAGATATATAGAGCTGAGGGGGCAATTCTGCAAACCACTTATGCTGAAAGCTCTTTTCCGTCCTTCGAAAAAATTTAATAAATGATCTTTTTCGACTGACAATAAAAAGATTAGTAATTTCGGTACTTTTTCAACCAAATAAATGTTTTAAGGCAAAAATTTTTATTTTTTATGGTACTCGTTTCCGGAACTCCCGTAATTGAAGTTTATGCAAGAAGAATGCTTTGCCGTTTTTTTTTTCTGCCGAGAGAAGGGAGTGACACTAAAAAAACAACTACTGAAATTTGCTCATATGTATATAATCCAATAGATTTTTCAACCCTGAGTTGCTCCCAGCTTTGGTCTAAGTGTAGGTGTATTAAGCGGCACTAGCCGCTGCCTAATTAAATCTGGTAAATGACTAAAAATTTTGATATTATGTCTAACATTAAATTTTGCTTCATTATCAGTGTCAGTCTCTTTATCGAAATTAAGTAGTTAGGTAACTAATATACAAGTAGATGTCTAGTGCGAAAAGATACAAATTTATAAACAAGTACATATTAGGGTGATCTTAATCTCTGCCATCCTAAGTAAATTGGATGTTTACAATCGAATAAATCAGTTTTCCACCTAGTTCATTTATTACCAAAATCAACAGAATTCTAAATATTTATTTAATTAAAATTGAACTGTAAAATTTTGTATTAATTTTACTAGCAAATACCTGGCTTCACTGCGCCTTAAAAGTATTTTTGTGTTGTTACTCCCTCTAAAAACTCTTATGGGCTTCATTCATAAAAACTAAAACAGATTTGGAGAGCTTTATGAAGTCAGATCTTCAAACAAATTTACGATTTATGAAACATACATACTTTATTTTTTAGGAATTTGAGCGTTTGTTAATAGATTTTGGAGGGTATTTAATCCTGGCAATTTTGTTTATAATCTTATAAATCGATTCTACAGATCGTTCACTTTCTTCAAAGAAGTATTCATTCAGTATTTACCATATCTTATCCATTTAACTAAATAAAATTTTACAAACAGGTGGCAACCCTCATCAAAAATATTTTTGGAAGTAAACTTTTCTAAAGGCATTTTATGCTTTCTTGCTAGCCAATTAATTCTTCCTATTTGTTTCTTATTGTTTATATAGAATTAGCAAGTAAATTTATATTACGAAAAAAAACCTTTCCTAAACCTCTTCAGTTGCATAACCATATTGCAATATATAATTTATCCAATCAATTAAATAAAATTAAAATTTTCAACAAGTGGCAACCTTTCACAAAAATATTCTCGGCTGTAAGCCTTCCCGAACCTCTTTCTTTTGATAGTCATATTCCAATATTTACTTTATCTTAAACACGTTTTCGAAAATAGGCGAATAATCGAACATCCTAGTACGTATGTATGTATGTATGTAGACTAAGCATACGTAAGAGCAAAAAACTACTTTCTTAGAAAGAAAAAAAAACTACTTAATATGTGTTTGCTTGAAATAGCTTAAAATTCAAAACAAATTTAGCCAGCAGCGAAATTGCGAAAAGTTTGAGTTGCATGCAGCAAAATGCTTTGCCTTTTTTTGCTACTTGTATTTTTGCTAACAACAACAACAACAACAACAACAACAACGTTTCACGACTGCTTTGCAGTTGCGGCATACTGTCTTCCACTTATGACTTTGTTTGAGCAATTTTTCCAAACTGCCGTTGGCTGCCCGCAAATAGTGGCAATGACAGTGGCCATGCCACTATGTCAGTGCTAGTGGCAGCAATTTCTTGTTGCACTCTCCTCTGTCATCATCACTTTCTTTAGCTTTTTGTTGTTTCTCTGTTGTTATTTTAGTTTTCACTGCTGTCTTTGCCACATAATCAGCGTTTTCCGCATACGCTTGCTCTCTCGCCTAGTTAATGCCACACAAACAACTAAATAATGCAACAAAAATGTTCGTCAGTCTTTATTCCTGATTCTGACGCCTTCTCTTCTTACCACACCTTATGCTATACCTCTTCTGCTTCCTTTGATCGCTAGTCAGCTTTGAAGCGCTTATATTTTGCTTTTGCGATGGCTTCACTTCGTCTTGGCGTCTTGCATGTTGGCGAAGATGGCAATTAAGAAAATACAAAAGTATAGATAAGTCAATGCAGCTACTACTTACTTATTAATACATACATAAGTATGTGTGCAGATATTTATGTACAAATATATGTATATCGTCGCTTAAAGTAAAAAACCGCGTATCAAGCAAACGCAAAACCTCGCATATGAGGTTGCCGAAATTTTATAGGAGAGAGTAACACTTGTCTTATTTCAAAACGCTTCTCTCATTTACCCCTAATTATCTCTTCTTCTTATATCTAACTACCCATATCTATGTCTATACACAGTATAAAGGAAAGTCGAGATTCTTTGTGCGCGGTAAACTCGAAAACTACTGAACGGATTTTAACGAGATTTTCTCTACTATACTCTGTATCGACAGGAGAGTGACCTTCTTTACTTAGATTTTTAATAGGGTTGCCAACTGTCTAAAAAATGATAAGATCCGCATCCGTTCGTTGAAAATGAGGCATAAAATGAAAGGGATTGGCCTCTAGAGAAGCACTCACGTTTTATTTTATTTGAATAGGGTTGCGACCTGTTTATAAAATAACTATGTTCAATCATAGTAAGCGTAGGTATCAGTTCTGCACCGTCGCTGTCAAACGAAAAGACTTATCCTCTACATGTGCAATAATATATTATTTTTTTGAGTAGGGTTGCCACCTACTAAAAAATTAAAAGACTTTTGCCGTTCGTTGGATTACAAAATGTGATACCAAATGAAAGGGCCTGGCCCTCGCATGTACAAAAGCTTTCATTTTTTGAATAGGGTTGCCATCTATTTATAAATTACTATCTTCTATACATTGTATAAGGGAAAGTCAAGATATTTAGACCACACTAATCTCAAAAACTATTTGCACGAGATTTGTTAAGTATAACCTGTATTGATAGGAATATTATCTTTAGTACTTTAAATTCCTATAGGATTGCCAACTGTCTAAAAAATTATTAGATCCGCACTATTCGTTGCATTACAAGAAATGAGGCGTCAAATAAAAGGGCTCAGCTTTTAGATGTTCAATAATGTATTACTTTTTGATTAGGGTTGGCACTTTTTTTAAATTATAAAATCTTTGTTGGACTAAACACTGAGGTACCCAGTGAAAGGGTATGGTCTCTATAGGTGCAATAAGTTTTTATTTTTTATTTGAGTGGGGTTGCCACCAATTTAAAAACTATGTATGTATGTACATATAATACGCGAGGGCATTTTTTATTTTTTTGATGACATTATATTTTCTCAGTTCTTACAATTAAAAAAAAAATGATGTGTCAAAGGAAAAGGCGTGACCTTCCGCTTTGCAGTAAGGTTTTATTTTTCGAAGAGGGTTGCAACCTGTGCGAAAAAAATGGGGGCTGTTCGTTAGATTACAAGAAATGAGGTGTCAAATGAAAGGGCTTGGCCTCCAGATGCGAAATTATATATTATTTTTTAATAGGGTTGCAATCTGTTTAGATGTCAATCGCATCTTATTTAATATCTAAACATTCAGCGCTTGGCGAAGCCTCGCACATACGAGGCCAGCTAGTTTTAATATAAGTAGATAAGCGTTTGATATCAGGAGCTTACGGTGAGCATAGATCTGTTTTGGCACAAATGTCAGATACGCGGTTTTGTACTTTAAACGACGATATACTTATGTAGTTGTGAGCATATCTTTAAGCTGCTAACATGTAGTTTGTTATTATCTCCATTTCGCTTTAGGCCTACAAGCATTTCCAACATACTTGTCTTGCCGCTGCTTCAAGAATAATTTGCCCACATTCCTTAACATCCTTGCTGTTCCCTGGCCACCACGCCTCCAGTTATGTTTACGTTTATGCCAAAGTGAGCGTGTAAGTAGTATGTTCGTATGGCTGCTTGGTGTAGTAGTATATGCGTGTAGCCTACGTACGTTGTCGTTAGCTTTGCTCCTCGGCTGCTTGCTTTTCATCTCCTTTATCCAGTAATTTGACTATGTTTTTTATCATTACTACACACACTAAGGGCATAATTGTAATTGCAGGAATGCCTTTTAGTCAAGGCAAAAATGTTCTCTATTTTGTTTGGCAGCAAAAATTTACTTTAAGTTCTCTATGAGTCCCAAATGCCCTTCTTAGTGTTTTGACTGCGCGTGTTAAAGAT
Organism: Rhagoletis zephyria; assembly: GCF_001687245.7. Taxonomy (NCBI): domain Eukaryota; kingdom Metazoa; phylum Arthropoda; class Insecta; order Diptera; family Tephritidae; genus Rhagoletis; species Rhagoletis zephyria. Next base: position 153,216 of record NW_016157484.1, read on the forward strand.
GTTTACTTTTCGTTTTTTTTCCTTTAGGTTTTTCTTTGTGCAGAACTACATATATTTTTAGTTAAAATTTATGATGGTGGTAAAAGCAGCTTAAGGCTAAGTATGTAATGCATATTAGTCTTTCATTTTTTTTTTAACGTAGTGAAAATAGTGCAACTTATAAAAGTTCCGGAGCAAAGTGAATGTGTCAAAGATCAACTAAATTGGCAATTTAAATATAAAAAGAAACAACTTGCTCTAAAGAGGAAAAATGCAAATGTCGCCTAAATTCAATTTAATTTTTTAACAGTTGGAAAACTTGTCAAACTTATGTTCTTAAGCATCTTTTGTTGACATCCGTTTTGTAATATTTCAACTAATATAATTAATTAGACTTTTGAACCAGTGGCAACTCTTTAGAAAAGGGTTTCTAAATAAAGCTTTCTTAAGAAATAAAATAATCGATTAATTATTCAGATGATTAATCACAAGCCAACAAAAAATTAATTGCGATTAATTGCAATTATTGAGAAAAAATCGATTAATCGAATTTATAAAGGTACTTTTCACAGTGAGCATTCACAAAAACATTTTTCCATAAAAATTTTCGAATTCTCTTATTAATTAGCCTTAAGTGAAATAAAACGAATATTTTTAGCGCCGATAATTATTTAATATTTAGCCATTTTTGCAAAAACAAAGGTTTTGATAAACGTTTTGTTGTTGAGCGTTTGCGTGTCTTAGTGGCCGTAGCGCCACCATTTGAAAAAAGCGCTCAGCAGGCCACAGTAATAACTGCATTTTTTCGAAAGTCCGTAAAGTTTTGGGAAAATAATTTTCATTTGCTCAAGGTCGACCAACTAGCCTACATACGCCTTATTTATAACCAACTTCTAGCATTTGACCAACTGGTTCGCCGATGATTCAATGCGTGTGTAGAGCCTTTATCGTTGCCACACTTAGTTTGCTCCATTGTATGCTCTGAACTTGAACAATTCCTGCGGCTGTTTGCAATTTTTACGATTATTTTATAACTAATCGATTAATAACCTGATTAGTGAAAAACAAATCTAGGATACAATTAAATCGTGAATTGGGCAAAAATAATCGATTAATTTAATCCATTGATAATCGCTGCCATGTAAAATTTCCTTTATCTTTTTGGTTGAACTTAATTTGCGTTTAATACCGGTGGCATCGTTCTTTAATTAAAGATATCACATAATCTTAAAGCTCTTTTAATCCTCTTTCAATTGTGTTTAAGTGACTTGGGCCCACTTAAAGATTAGATCACCGTGCATCCTCTAATTCTAAACGCTTCCCTGCGAATTACCGATTCAAAGAATCCCTGCTTGGATTTTCCATTTCAACTCCTAGTGTCACCAATAGACGTACTGGAATTGCATTATAGTGTTGCCTATAAAGGCAACCCGCGCATTCCCAACGGCCTTCTTTTTCCATCATAATTCACCAAGACGTCATCGGAAGCAGCGACGTGGGAATCATCACCTTATCGTAACATTTAAAAGCGCTCTGGTTATCATATAATTAGTTATTAAAGCTAAAGAATTCAGTTATCGGGTTATCGAAATCGATCGAATCATCGTAGTTTATAGTTATCGACATTTAGTTAGTTCACCAAGTTTATTGAGTTATCGGAATGTTGCGAATTATTCAAATTGATCAATGTTTATTGAGTTGTTGACATTTACTGATAGTTATCGAGTTGCACAAATTTAAGTTAATGGAACTTATCAAGTTCTATCAACCTATAGATATACTGAAATTCGCCAGTTAAGTTTTTGGAAACTTCGAAATATATCGGGCTATCGAAATTTCTAGGATTATACAAGTATATCGAGCCTTCACTGTTTATCGGATTCTATCGAGTTACCAAATTGTAACGAGTTATCCAAAACACCCTTGGAATTTACTAAACTATCAAAATTAATCGAGTTATCGAAATTCGTAAAGTTATCGCAAGTTTATGGAGTTATCGATTTAGGTCGATATATGTTAATTTCTAAGTTATCGAGATTAATCGAGTCTTCGAAATGCACAGTTATCGATAGTTATCGAAATTTAGGATAGGATTTTTGTGTTTTTGAAATTCATCGAGGTATGCTTATGTATCAAATTATCGAAATTTGTCGACAAACTGGAACGAACTGAGTCAATTCCGATTCCTACCAAAGTCCATCAATTAAAAACTGGTAGTCACGTTTTAGTTCCAAAGCAGATAAATATGAGTGAAATAATATCCTGTTAGGCGTTCAAAATCGCATGGGACAAATTTACATTTTTTATATTACGGTGTAAGGCACATACATACATACATACGTAAATACTATGTGTATGTTTACACAAATTTAAATAGGTACTTAAGTACAACTTCAAATTTGCGTTTCAATCAAAGCTTTGACTATTTAAACTTGCCCTTTGTAATGAACGAGCAACAGTCAAGCTATAGAAAGCAATTAATAAATTACCAAATCATTGAACTAGATACTATTTCCGAATGTTTGCATTTTCACCAGCCCCTTTAGCAACTTTAGCAACTTGAAAATGCATTGCCACAAAATGCAATTCAATGAGTGCCATTTCCGCATGTCAACCAAACGCACAAACAATTGGTGAACTATTCATGCGATAGCAAGTGTAGTTCGTAACTTCAATCCACTAACTTGGAGTGACATCAATAAAAGCATCGAATTAATCGGAGCGGATTGGTCAAATATGTACGAGTAAAACGCATAGCAAAACCACTTCAATGTTGTCAATTCTGTTTAGATTAACTAAGAAGCAAATGTTGCAGGAAGCATTGTTGCATGCTGTCAATTACTTAGCTAAGCAAAAGAAAATAGAATAGGTGGCGAGCGTATCTCAAATACATTTGCATACATACGTATATGTATGTATGTATATGTATGTACATTAGGGTGGTGCAAGTTTTGTACAGTGGGAAAAAATGTCATCATCTTTTGAAGTGAAACGACTTATTTAGTTGAGAGTAAATTGACAAATTCAACGGAAATTGCACACGGAAACAGTGCAACGGAAATGGTGCAAGAGAAATTGCACACGGAAATGGTTGGGAGGGAAACCAATACAAGATTTAAAGTAAATTTGAACACGTACACAGTTAAAGAAAAGGAAAAAAGGCAGAAGTAAAAATAAAATCAAAGATGCGTAAAAATAAAGGCAATAATGAGGGCCTAGGAAAATGGATTTGGTACCGATATTTTTATTGATTTTGTTTTCGATATTTATCGATATTGTCATCGATATTTTTATCGATATTTATCGACTTTCTTACCTGTATTTATCGATTTAGCTATCGATATTTTTATCGATTTCATTAGCGGTACTTTTATCGACATTGTTATCGATATTTTGAACGATTTTGCTATTAAGTTTCCAGCAGATCGTAATAGAGGCCCTGGCCTTTTGGATAGTTTTATCTAGGTGCGAGTTGCATGAGAGCTTGTCATCAAGGATTACTCCTTTTCATATTTGGCTTCTTTAGAGAAGTGTATCTTTTCACCTTGAAGGAATGGTTATGGTAATTCATCCCTTTTCTATTTCCTGGAGAAAAAGACTATGCTAGTCTTCTTGTGGTATATGTTTAATTCATTGTTACTACACCAATTGGCGACTATGATCAGACATTCTGTAGCAGGTTGGAGGTAGCGTATTCGAACCTACCTCTGATTAGGATGACAATGCCATCCGCATAGCCCTGAACGTCGAAGCCGTTTTCGCTGAGAATGCAGAGTAGTTCCGCTGTTACAATGGATCATAGCATGTCTACGATTCATTCCATTATTTTCTATTGCAAAGGATGTAACACTAATGGGTCGGTATGACTTTGGTTGGTACGCTGGTTTACTCCCCATATTTACGATTTAGCAGACCGTCACTTCCTGCCATTCAGTTGGAAGCGACCCCTACGAAAACCATGCTCTGAAAAGTGGTATCAGGAAAGGAAACAAACGGGGAAGTCCCTTTTAAAGATGAGCTAGGAAAATGCCATTTGCTCCAGTTGCTTTGAAAGGCGCTGAGGCAGCTATAGACCCATCTTATTTTATCCTCGTCGAACAGTTCTTTGGTGATTACCATTGGCCCTAAACCCTATCTCGCAATCATAAATTTTTGACCACCTTAATGTACATAGATACCATCAATGTATAGCCGCCTATGTAGGGTATTTGTGTGTGCGCTTATTCAGCGCCAATTTTTTTACATTCTCGCCACCGCATGCTTGTCGCACTTCTTGTGTGTCACACTTTCAAAGCGGTCTGTTTTTTTTTTGTGTTACAGCCACGTTTGTGGCCGTCGGGTGGTGGTGGCAGTGGTTGGCTGCTGGCTGTTTGATGCAGCGCGCTGGGCTGCAGAATTGGTGTGACATTCATGGCATTCTACACACAGTTGTGTGGTAAATTTTCAATTTTACGCTAGTTTGCAAAATTAGATGCTAATTAAATTTACATTTTCCAATTGTGCCAGCTCCGTTGTATCTATGTAGTAGTTGCCAACGCCATCAGCAGGACTAGTATAGTAGTATGCGGCGACACCATTGACAATGAGCCAAAAGCGCGAAGCAATATACCTACACATACACCATACACTTTGTGGAGTAATGAGCTGTGTGGGGGTGCTAAGTATGTACATATGTATAGGAAATGTAGTAGTGTTTGTGTGCTTGCGAAAGGATACTATTTGCATAAACACAACAAGCATATGTATGTGAGGACGTGTGTATTTTGTGCTCTCAGGTTTGCTGCTATCATTGTTCAAGCGTGCGCTCCATTAACTGCTTGTAAGGTAGTCGTCGTACTTTACTCACACTTCGTTCTGTTGCCCCCAATCAATAATGGCGTAAAAGGGCTAAAAGCTTTACAGATACATGCATGCATATATAGTATATTTGTTGGTCCTTGTTGTGGTCTATTCTTGATTGTTGTTTCTATTTAGGTACTACGGCTACGTTAATGAATCGTCCAGCCGCAAAATTGCACCTCATTCGCATTTAAAAGTCGCCCATTTAGTGCATTGAAATGCCAAAAGAGTTGACAAATGCATACCAAACCTTTGTGACCACACACACACACACACACACACACACAACATATATTTGTACAGCATAACCAACCATTTACAGCCAAAAATATGTAGATGTCATAGCTGTTAACCAACCAGCAAGTGCCCACAACAAATTCATTGAACATTGCTGGGACCAAAATTTTTATTGGGCATTTACAGGCCTATTTTGCAAAATTGCTGCACAAATAACAATTAGAGTGCTGTGGATGAAAATGTGGACACATTTACATACATACATATGTACATATGTATATACTCATGCAATGTTACCTAAATACATAGTTCCAAAATATTTGGCCAAAATTCCAAAACACTCAACTACTAAATAATTTTCTCGTCTCTTGTTTGTGTTTTTGTTGCATTTGGCATACGCTCTGCTTTCCCTTTTCATTAGTCGACCCATCTTTTTGTTCAATGTTTTATATTTATATTCTATTTAGTAGATATTTTCAGTTACCTAGTAAAATGTATGTTCAGCCAGGTGATTTTATGCTTAATTTAATATTTGGTAAATTTCGCAGCTGACACAGCTGTTCGTGTAGGGGCCCAACCAGCCCAACTATGTGGTTCGGTCAGCGGTTTGACGGTTTTATAAATGTACTTGTACCCGTCAGCCTACATAAATGTATACATACATATAAATACAAATTGTAACATTTGTCTTTTTGCTATAACTAAATTATTGGCAATGTGGTTACCTATTTCACTTTTTCGCTTATTCTCTCTCATTTAATTTATTCAATGTTGACCCGCACTTTCAATAGCTTTGCGAAATTGTTGCCAAAAATGTCAAAGGCATAAATTACGCGTTTTGTATTAATACAAATTTATTAGTGAGCGAATGCATCGTACAGTAGATATGCTATTAGTATTTATGTGTGGTATTTTTTTGTATGCTTTTTGTAGTTAGAATGCCACATAAATGAGCACATAAATATATAAAATAAATACGAGCATAAATTAGCTGGCAAAGCAGTTGTGAAGCAAATTCTCGAAATTAGAAATAAAATTATTTTAAAATTAATTTCAATGAGTAACATGTCCTTATTTGGTATGCTTTTTGGACTGACGGTACTACAACTCATTTTAGGGCAGTTTAATTTCACTATTTTCACACCCAGAAATAATCAAAAATAAAAAATAAGGAAGGACAGTAAATACCTTCAGTCATGCCGCAGGATTTATAACTTATTTATCTGGGAACTATTTATATATTAAATATACTAATTTGGTATACATTGTGCCCTTTTTATTTGCCTATGAAAAGCAAATAGCGGAATACATTTTTGATTAGAAGGAGAAGTTATACAACTAAACTTTCGTTTTGATGGCAGTACATTAGTGTGGGTCAAATTTTTCGGACGAAAGTTTTTCGACGACTCACATACTAGTATTTTCTGTTTCTATAACTGATTTAGAGGGAAAATGTAAAGAAACTATAAGGCGGGAACGTGTTTCAAACCTGCACTTTTTAAAAGAAAAATTTACTTTTTCTCAAAATTTTATTTTTTCGTTCTATGGCGAATTTACAAAGTGTTCACCTTTTGTTGCATTTAATGGATACAATATGCCTATATTTTTGTTTATAACATCATTAAAATTTAAAATCTCGTCACATATTGAGAAATTTAAAATGTTTTACTTTTTTGTCATTTAATTTTAATTATTTTTTTTTTGAAAAGATATATATATATTTTAATCTTTAAGAAAAATCGTATAAATCCAAGTTTAAAACTTTTTGCAAATTTAAAAAAAAATTGCTAACTTTCGTAAAAATTTACACCTTTTTAGATGGATTTTTTAGAAAGATTTTGAATAAACAGTTTCGTGGTACATCCCATTTTATTAAAATAAAGCGCAAGTAGGTAATACTTACCGTAGCTTTTTAGCATTTTCTTGTTGAAAAAAGGAAAATAAATAAAAATCATCTTTGTATGGAAGAGACTCCGTCAGGAAAAAAAAAATGGCAAAAATCAACGGTAAGTCCTAAACGTCTATACATCAATTTTTTGTTGATAGATTCCCATTCTCAAAAAAATAATAAGAAATATTTTTATTGTTTCTGTTGCTTGACAAAGCACTTTGCTTTTGCTATAAATTTTCTTGAAGAAATAAATATACGAACATTTTATCTTGACTGAAAATGGTTTTGGTTTTTCTTGAGAGCGGAAATCGACCCTTTAAATACAATAACTTTGACTTTTTACTGTTCGTTAATCTTTTTAGTTAAAAATTCGCAAAGCAGTTGCAAATGTAAGAAACTTAAATACAGACATTTTATATGTAAAAGTTTTAAGGAAATGTAAAAAAATTAATATCGCAAAAGGGTAATTTTTTCATTTAAAAATGCGCAGGCTCTAAACTCATTTCCGGCCCATGGTTTCTTCTATACTTTCTCTTAGAATTATCTGCAGAACTAGGATATACCATGCGATTTATTAAAATCAAAACCGGCCCAACCTAATTTATATACATACATACTCAGAATTTCGATAATTGAAAGATTTAAATAAAAAGTAACGGTTTAATAATCAAACCCTAACGATAGCTGATGTTGGAGAAGATAATAACAGCCGCCGAAATAGGGTAAAGCGAAGTATATCCCGTCATCAGACTGAGTGAACTTCTCCTAAATGGCTGTAAATGTTCACTTAAATTAAATTAAATTGTTTAAGCNACAAAGCTTTCGTATACAGCTTTCGATATATATCAGTATTGCCATATACTATAGTTAGCTTATGCAAAAGTAGGATTTGACTTTTAAACAGGTTCAAAATACATATATTCAAAATAAAGTTTTCCAAAGTGGAAGGAATGAGTCCTTTTACGTCCATTTTGTAATTCTTAGTTAAAATAATTAATAAAATCGAATTTATCGTTTTAAATAGGTAACATTCACTTAAAAATGCGTTCGTGATAAAAATTTTTTAGATCTCATACGTTTTAAAATCTTGTTAAACTTATAAATACAAAATAGAATTTAATTTTTTTTGAGCAAGTGACAACTCTGGTCGTAAAGTATCTGTATGCCAAATTGTATTCAAAGCAAGAGCAACAAACATACCCAAAAACTTTCGCATTTACCCTGTCAATTAAATTCCTCAGCTGGTGGCAACCCTCGTCAAAAATATATTCGGAATGGTTACAGATTTCTTATGACCTCTATCAGACCTCTGGCAGCCCGTTTAAAAATATTTTGGAATTCAACTTTCTTCAACCTCCCGTTTCATATCCATATCAATATATTTCGTTTAACTTATTAATTAATGTACTAAAGTTTTTTAACATCACTTAAAATATATGACCAAATTAATGAAGGCAGGATTACACATTTCGCAGGAGCACTGTCACGGAAAGACTACAGAATGGTATGGGTCCTGCTGATAGGTCACTGCCGGCCTAAGTTGATGAGGCCAAGAGTCAAGGAAACCCTCTGTAATGGGTATTATCATCTCACCGGATCAGTGGTTAGTAAGCCATTCAGTGAACCACCTATTTATGTAGTAGATGTGTGAAAAAGTAACATACTAAGTTAAGCCCCATTCACAGCGGTTTGCGTGGCGGAATGGGCAGGGATGCGCACTATCATCCGAGAGATTGATTTGTGGTCCGACTAACATCCAAACTTTTGTTTCTGATTTCACTAAGTAATAATGGAAAAGCTCCAAGTATACATATACATGTATATTTCTGCCAAGGAAAAGCTTTTTATAACAACCATCTGCCACTTGGAGGCGGCCGTTTAAACTCTATATTTGTGTGATAAGACCAGATCGACCCCCGCAAAGGATATGATTTTAAGCAATATTGAAACTCAGAATATGTCCTATAAACTCACATTCACATTAATTCTAAACTAAATTTCCTGTGTCGTCGAATCCTTCTATGTAAATAATTACGTTCCTTTATGTAAGTATGTATTCGCTTCATTTAAAATTCACTTTCACATCTGAATGCACACATTTATAGTACTCATTGCAGTAAATTACCAACCGTAGAGCAATTAGCAAATAACAACTACAAATTCGTTGGTAGATGCTGTACTACATATAGCTTTTCGCAGCACATAACTATTTTGGTGAATTAATGGAGCATATAAAGTGCCTGCACTTGCCACATCGATAGCCGTCTCAACTACTCGTATGTATGTATGTATGTGTATTCATTGCAACTGCAACCATCCACAGCAACACTAAAACACCCCTGGCTCCTGCCATTGGCACAACCACTAAGCTAAGTACAACTGTTACAACTGACCATGGCCTAATGACATCGACGACCATCAACGGTCAACCGGTCGGCGGCCAATGTCTAACGGCTAACGGCCACTGGCGCTTATTTTGCATAAATTCCTCATTGCACTGCTTGTATGCCTGTATATGTAGATATGTTTGTAGGTATGTATGCTAGTGCGAAGATAGACTATGCATCAGTCTGAACGCTGTACGGTGATGTCGAATAATAGGTCATATTTTAAAATTTTATAAATATCTTAACCACAACAAAAAAGATTTTTATTTATCACAGAGTTGAGAAATGTTTAGTAAATGTTTTCGCAGTCATGAAACCCAGATCTGAAGATGATTTCTTGTAATTGCTTAAGACTTTTGACATAACCTCAAAAAGCATTTACAGTCTCTGTATGGAACTAATAGCCGTTGCTAGGTGCCCGCCCGGCTGTGGAATCACATCAATTAAATATTATTTATAGTCGAATTGCTAACTTTTTACCGCCGTAACCGAGAGTTTAGTGGTGCTAAGTACTCAGATTCGAGGGCTGTTTAGAGCAAAGCAAAATATAAAAAAGAAGTATTTTTTATTACACTATGCAATACTTTCAGGGTCATTATCTGGGGCGGAATGCTTTCAACTGCGGTTAAGAGACGTAGACCCATATAGTAAAACCTCCAAATCTGTTTTGGATTCTCAGGTCAAACTTTTTTGCATGGCCATATCATTTTTGTAGTTGCTTGCCTTAGAGTTTTACGAATAAGTGGATCAAAGGGTTAAATTTCATGTCAAAAAGAAATATGTAGTTTGGGTACATAGAGTAAAATTTTACGTGGAATAATTTTGTATAATATTTGAAATTGTAGTTTTTACCTCTTTTTGAAAAATCTGAATAAAAGGGCATTTGCATGGTTGCTTGAGGGTTAAACGGTTCTAAGAAATTAGTCGATGGTTAATTTGACTAGCGGTATTCTCAGAAAAAAACATTTATGCAAAGAACGAAATGGTCCACAGAAATTAAAAAGCAAATATGAGCGCTTAAAAAATGCAACAAAGCCTTGTATGCCTTCTTTTAAAATACTTCCATTCAATATCAAAAACTTTGCTGCATCAAAAGTAACATCGTGTCTGAAGAATAAGGTTAGATAAACGCATTTTTGTATGGAATTTTAACCAAAATGTTTCACCGTGCATCCGTATTAATGTAGACAAATGCAACAAGCTGCAGCTTGCAATACACTAATAACGACTCGGGTAAGTGAATGTACATAAATTTTTGGCAAAGAGCATAACTGAGTTGCTAAAGATTTGACTATAAAATGTGTTGTCGTAGCGAAATGCGAGTCAAATATTAAATTTGGAGACATATGTATGTATACTCTGCGAATACACAGGTAATTCATATTCCAGACCTCTTGTCGACCGCTGTGGTATAGTGGTTAGCAGTATGCGCTACCACTCTGCGGGGCCTGGTTTCAAATCCTGGTCAAAACAATATCGCCCGAAAAATATAGAAAAAAGTTTTAATAGCGCACCCTTTTACAGTTTCCTTTTTACTAATTTAATATTCATTAATTTTTTATAAAAGTATTGCATATTCTACATATAATACGATTTTAAAATGTTATACAAATATAAAAAGAATTTCAACAAACATATTAAAATTTTGTCGGCCATAGTTTGTATGGAAAAAAAGGCACAGCACCGTCAATGAAAAATTTGTCAAAAATCAACGCTATTTTACAGTCACTTGCAGCCTTCAGTTTATTACACTAAAATTAAATGGGCTAAAAAACTGCATATCCGAAATTTTTCCAAATATATTATTAACTTATTCACTGCAGGTCATTAGGATAACGCAACGCTTTGTTGAATTTTTTTTTTTGCATTTCTCGGACCTAAACCAAATTAGTATGGAACCACCTCTGAGGTACCACCTTTCCTTTAAAAAATGAATTATAGACATCGGCTAACGTAAACCAAAGTTATGCGATGACATATATAAAACAAAATATTCCTATTGAAAACCTCTTCCTTTTTTTGAAATTGGTTAATGAATAGATATAACAAGTGAGACAATTAGACACGGCAAACTTTTCAGCAAAAACTCAAAGAAAATAACTTTATACTTCTCCTGCCACCTGCCATCTACTTATTGATTACTGTTAAATTTTTAAACATCGACTGAAAGCTGCACGGTTTCTCCACGCATTGCATATACACCAGCGATGGGCAGAGAGAGCTTTTACTCTGCACGCGACTATATAAAATGTATAGAAAGCTTAAAAGAGCTTTGCCCGCGGGCAGGGCGATGCCCATCACCGATATACACGGTTAAAAATTTCGGTTTTCATTTTAAACTTTTTGGACTACATATATGACCAAAGTAAATTTAGTTTCAAATACAAACATGAGTTTGAATCAACATTTCGCTGTGTTGATGCTGTCAGTTCATAAGATTTGCTCTCTCTCTCTCTCTCTGAGAGACATATATAATATAGGTCTATTGAGGCAAACATTTCCTACATCGGTTTAGATTTTAAACAAAATTTTCTAAATATGAAACCTAGAAACTAGAATTACAAATTTTCAATCAAAACAGCATCTACATCTGTTTTTTTTTTACTTTTATTAAAATTCACGATCCGAAAATCTAGTTACGCAACCCTGTATGTGAAGCCCTTATATGTCTATATAGACATAGAGATACATAAGCAGGCACATAAGCAAAGAAACAGGCATTCAAAAATGGGTAACGTCCCTTCAGAATTGCAGAAAGTTTTGCAAAACTCGTTCACAGAAGAAGTCTTTCCACTTTCACGCCAACCCAATTCACGGACGAAGAACAACGGACAACGGACGCGAATACCTTCTTAGCAACCATTTTACTATCTTCGTTTTTAGACAATGACGAAGTAACCAGCAAAATATGACATACTTACGCAGATTTGTATTTATTATAATTAAATGCACATTCACTCATTTCACTCCAATGCAAACTTTTCTATGCGAAGGTGCAAGCAGAAGCCATAATCACATATGACAATGCTCAAGTTTTGCCACTTGAAACGAAAATTTCTACACTTCAGTTATGCTGGCGGCAAATAAAAGTGCCAGCATCTGCACAACTGTCATGCATATATATATATAAATAAATGTATTAGAGCGCCCCACATGCCACAAAAACGAAAACCGGCTAGCCAGAACGGCAGCCGCCTCGTCGTCTATAGGCACTGAGCCCTTCCTTATCATCGGATCTAGAAAAATTAAGGAATCAAGGAAGGAGTGCTACTAGCGTAACGCTGCTAAATGCCTACTGAGAGGCCACAACCTTACAAAGGTACAGGGCAAAAATGAACCTCCCCAAAGAGAGGGTAAGGATAATAGCAAGTTTTCTGACGGGTCATTGCAAACTAAGATGTCATCTGTACAGGATAGGGATCTGGTCTTTTGCACCTGCTTAGCCAGTGGGAGGCTGTTGCGAGAAGACTAGAGAGGTACCTAGGCCAACTGTGGCCAACTGAAGAACTTATGCCATCGCTAACCCCTGAAGATCTCTGCCAATTTTTGGGTTCTCTTGTATTAGATGAGGTACTGTAAATGGCTGAGGACACAATAGATCTCTTGGTCGCAGGACATACCTCTATTTCAATCTATGTGTTAGGGCAACGCTGTAGCTGTTACTTTTCCCTCTCTAAGCCCTTTCAACAGAGGCAAAATATTTTGGCAAAGTTAAAAATGGTCTGAATCAAAGTATTTAGTGAGTTATCCTAATGCATATGCTTACGTACATATATGCAGTAAGGGAATACCTTTCGAGCTTACGAGCATAAACTTAATCGGCGTACGCATGCGTAGTATGAGAAAGCTCGCCTGCCTTTCTATGTCGTGCAGCAACATATTGAAAGCTCCCTTTTGTTTCACTTATTTTTGCCCCTTTCAAGTGTCCTTAAGATGCTGACAAACTTGACTGCTTTATTGTATTTTCTTTATAAGCGACTCAAGTGCATTTTAAAGAGCAAAATATGGGAATTGGAGCAAAGAGTACAATAGGAAGTATAATATAAGTGTACATATACCCACATACGAACCAGGGAGGGATGTTCGAATATTTGCATTCGCATTCGTTGTGCGAATGATTCATATCATTTAATACATTCGCATTCGCATCAAATAATACGAATGTTTTGCGAATGCGAATGTGCTGTCTAACCAGGGTACGGACAATAACCGGGTTTTAGCTTCAGCCGCTAAACGGCCAAGTAGTATGTATATCAAACAAATTGATGAGCCTTCAAGCAAGTACTACTAAAAGTCTTATAAGCAGCCTATAAATAATTTTAGATTCCTCCAGCGAAATCGAGGGCTCGGATGTAGAATCTGGATACATTAAAAAATGTGAAATTAAAGCTCAATTGAAGGCCTATCTTAAAGTGAGACGAGCTTATCTCGGTGAAAATCCTCTCGATTGGTGGAAAACTAAACTAAAATACGACAAATTGACAGATCTGCCCCGCAAATATTTGAGCGAATGTGAAAAATATGACATTCGATGCATCCCTGATACGAACATATACATACGAACGTAGGTATGTACGTGGTTACTTATGGTTGTTTACAATCGTACATACGCACCCACAATTGTTCGGGTATTTATGTATGCGTGCGCGTTTTTCCACAAATGAAATAAAAGCAGCGAATTTTCTGCAATTTTCACTGGGGTGATGCATATGTAGAGTGAGAGAATAATATCAGTTATGTCCAAGTCCATATTGGTTTGCCAACCGCCAGGCCAGCTTTTTGACTCACGTAGCATATAAATAATTGTGCGCTTACGTACACCCACACATATGTAGGTATGTACTTACTTGAAATAACACAGCATCAGTCCCCTTCACAACTTTTATTTGTTTCAATACTTGTTTTGTATTCAACTTCGTCATTTTTATTTTATATCTCTTATTATTATTATTACTATCCTTATTTCTTTATTTGTTTGTTTGTGCTGTTTGCAGCTCTAGAAGTTTTTCAAGTTGTCTTGAGATTTTCTTCAAAGTGCCATTTCTGTTGCTTAAGTTATGTGCTCTTTTAGCCCCATATGTACATAGGTGCTTGTGTGTGTGTGTGTGTATGCACTTCTAACTAAGCATGCATTTGTGTGTGTTATTTGCTGCCGTGTTTTCATAAACTTTTGCTCTGCTCTGCGTCACACTCAAGTAAGGAAACATTATCACGCTTGCCAGCATGCGCTTACCCACCCACCTCCACCCACGTCCTGCATTGCACTTGATTGCCTACTTAGCTGCCACATTTTTCCGGTGCTGTACGGATGCCACTAACAACAACACCATCTGCTGATAACCACAACAACACCTGCCACGCGTGTCTGGCTTCCTTGGAAAACCCCCTTTTTTGTTTGCTACTTTTCTTATTTGCCAGTTTTCGCCACGCTTCTTTAACCAACCATCGTCAACAGCAAACAAGCTGTGAGTGAAAAGTAGAAAGAAAAAAATTTTATGTTCATTTATGATAATTACGTGTGAAATTTGTAACTTTTTAATTAGTTTAATTTAAACCGAAAATACAAACGACGAAATTGCCTACCAACCGAGCATCGAAACGAAGTTATGTCTGCGCTGGCGTGGGCCAGCTTTGCTGCAAAAGTCAAATAACAGCCATCAGCTTCGCATTTTTTTTTCTTTGCTGAGTTTTCATAACGATTTCTTCGTTATGGTGAATTCTGTGACTTTTGCTGCTCTTTTTGTTGTCGCATGTGACATCTTGCTCGTTAAATGTGGAGTTTTGAGTCGTTTTCCGTGCTTTTGTTGTGATTACTTACTTGAGTGAAGTTTTTCTGGTGTAATTAAATGCATACAATTGAACTTAAGTAACACTTAAAAATTTTAATTACAAAAATTCTTTAGTGAAGAGATACTCTAAATGAGTGCATGGCAAATATTTTTTCTTTATTACTAGTAATTAAAGGCATTTTTAAACAAAATTGACTAATAAATATAGTACAAATTAATAAATATTTACAGTTCAAATAAGAAGTAAAATATATTTGCTTTTCATCAAATTAATTAGGTTAAATCAGAATATGATTTAAAATTGTTTGATTGTAAAAATTTTGTACAAAAAAAAAACCCTTTTTAATTTGTAGTTTTATTAAAACATTTGTATGCAATTTTTTTTTAATATTCTTATGAAAAAAATCCGCTACTTATATTAAAAATATTTAAACAGTGGAAATTTTCGGAAAATGTTGCCAAATTATAATCATATCTATATAAAGCATGTAGTCATCGGTGACAGGTAACAAAATCAACGGAAATAAGGTCAATTGGCACTATTTCGCAGACTGCGTGCGAAATAAAGTCAATTGACATTATTACCTTTTCAAAAGAGAAATAAATTCAAATGGAAATAACGCCAACCATGCTTAAGTTATGAGATATGAATGTTGTTACAATAAACATTGCCACGTAAGTGTTGTTTCCATAGATGAAACATGTTACTGCCAAATCCTGAGTGTGCTGTTAATCAACACATAATCATGAACTACCTCCAATTGATTTTATTAAAAAATGTAAAATTACGAATATCATAAAAACATGATGCGAAAACCCAAACGCAAAAAGTGTTGGAATACGAGATATATTTGAAGAAGGAGTGTAGAAATGATTCAGAACTTGCAAAACATGTTTCGTTTCCACAAAAATAAAGCGAATTGAAGAAACAGTCCTCCTCACCCCCGGTGGAACACTCAAAGAATTCTGTGTCTTAAATTAGCATATTTTGAACGAATTCGGAATGTCTAAGGTGGAAAAGAAACCTTTTGTATAAGGAAAAAATTATAGAAAAGGAATTTCCTTACACTGTATTCATGTAGCCGCTAACAATGTGTGACATCATTTAAAAGCAGCTAAGGAGAATGACTACACTATTTATTAGATGGCGTATTCAAGTCAGTGTGCCAAAGTGCTGGTATAAACAATTATTGATTAGATGGCGCAGGTTCTTCCATACAAAGTATGTTCGACAATTAGTTTTTTGTATGGAGAAAATGAGCAACACCTTCCACTAAAAAAATTGCCAAAAATCAACGCGATTTTCTAGCAACTTCAAACTTGCACTTTGTTATACTAAAATTTATGAAACTGCATACTAAAAAATTTTCTAAAAAATCCTAATAGAAAGTTGCAAACTAATATGCGAATTTATTGAATTTTCCTGAGTTTTGCACAAAGTTTAGAGATTTTATTTTTATGTTTTTTGAAGAGTTAAAATATAAGAAAAATCTAATAATTTACTATGAAGCAAAAAATTACTTTTTATCAACAAAAAAAATCGCAATATTTCGTTATCACACATCTTTGGTCCCCATACCAACTGTTTTTTTTTGTATATATTCTTTAACTTTTGGTTGTTTAAACATTATGGGTTTTTACAAAAACAAAGTAACCTTTTCTATCTTTTCGGTAATACAGTAAAATATAGCAATAAGAAAATAAGTTAATACCGGCAAAAAATTTGTTTTGACCAGATAAACAGGCGTTTAATTAGACCATAATACAACGACATTTTTATTTCTCAGTTTTAATTTCAACATGTATGTATCTACATACATACATATATACACCGTACATCTGTTGGAACATCAGTTAATCCTTGATGTGATTTCTGTTTAAACGCACCCTTTGCTGTACATACCTCGTGCATTCCCAGAAGTATGTGGCTGGTCGTACCTTTCATTGCCAATCCCTTACCTTTGACTTGATTACACTCAATACAGGCCCGTCGAGGAAAGGGCTGAATTCCCCCCCAGACTCGGACTTTTTAAGGGACCTGAACCGGAACCTCAACTTGTTATTATTTTTTTTTAATTTAATTTTCATGCTTTCAGTAAACATTTTTCAGAATGTTTGCCTCGCTTTGCGAATATTTTGCACTATAATGTATCTAGTACTGGACGTCCCATCTGAGAGAATGTCATAACAAGAACTTTAATCGCCCGTGTTCTAACTGAGAGCGCATTTCGGGGCTAGCTACTCTTTGTATCGAAGTACCCCTAGCAAAGCAATTGGATTTTGATGTGGTCAAGAAACACTTTGCTGTTCAGAGAGTTAGAAAAGGAACAGTCCAGCGCCTTCGTCTTGGTCTGCAGGCTGTATCGGAGATACAGCCGCTATATTTAAACGTAGAATACGTGGTATGGTTAAGAGCATATCCAAGTCAAAAACGAAATCACACACTAAGAATAGAAACAGATCCACATTAACTGCAATCAACATATGTACGTATGTATGTATTTACATATGTACACACGCTGCGATTAGGTTATAAATAGCGCGCCTCTGTTTATCAAAAGCCGCATTACATACGCATACATACTTTTTGTCTCCTTCCCACACTTCCAACATATGCACGTGTTTGCAAAATGATGACGAGGTGATTTTGTATGGAAAATCATTTATGCCCATATATTTGAATAAAATAAACATATATAGAAGATATCAACCAATACTTCCCATATACCAAACGAAAGGAAAACTCTTGAATTTTTGATTAAAGAAAACAAAAACAAAATCATTCGAGCGGTTTTCGAGCATTTTGGTAATGAAAAAAATTTGCAAATTTTTTCAACAATTTTTTGCCTTAAAATGCTCAATATTTGTTAAATTTATATAAAATTTGTACCCGATAATATTTCTACTGCTCCAAAGAACCTATATCCCGAAAATGAAAGTTATATATGCCAACAATAAGTTGCTAGAGCACTTTAAAGGCTCAAAATTGACCCCAAAATAAGGCAATGTTTACCGTTGTTTTTACGACAGAAACCGAATTGGTTATTTACAAAAATGAATCTGTCGACAGGTTTGGAATTTTATCTTTGAAACGCCACACTTTTCTTTGAAATCGCTTTATTAGTTCTCGTGCAATAAGCGTTTTTGTGAAGCTCTAAAAATTACAACTACAACATTTGAACATAGCCCCCATACCTTAAGGTAAGACGTATTCTACGTCAAAAACTCCTATGTATACGAAAAGTGCTAATTGATCACAAAATAGAGCTTGTGAACGGATTTTGAATAATATCAGCTTATCTTATAATCAATGCTTTAATAGAAACAATTAAATTCGTTATGTATAAAAATCGTTTTCCATATTTCCGTTAGAAACTGCTTCCTAGCTCTATGCTTTTACCATAAATACATATAAAATATATATTCCAATTCATACAGGGGCCCGTGGTTTTTCAGTCCCACTGAGTTTTCTCTCGACGGCGCTGCTTCAATACACTGGTGTATAGGAATTCTAGAATATGTACGTGCACATATCTTTTAAAGAAACCTTGTTGTCTTCGCTAGAATGTCTAGCATTTATTTATTAAGAAGCATTGTCGTTCAGTTCTTTTTCTTCATATTTATCATTCTCCAGTTGCGTATTGGTATGCTTGGGTTGAACTCTTGGATCATCTTCAAGATATCTGCTGCGTCTGATGGGGTGGCCGGTAGGCAAGCTCAAGCCCACGGCCAGAATGATATATATCGGGCTTCCCCTCGAGCTCTCCTTTAGCCAGTTCGACTTGGACCCATTTCCATTGATTAATGCGAATCCTGCCTTTCTTATTGTTTTTGTCTATGACATCTATGAACTTTTAATCTACTCGAAGGCTCGGGTTCAGCCTCCGTGCTTCTTGACCGTCTTCGGCTACTTCACAGGGACCTACTCCACCTATCGTGGGCGCTTGGAATAAGCTCATTTGTCCGTCTCTCTCAGCACCACTAAGTCCTTTTTCGAGACCATGTTTGTCCTGGGCGGGGACTTGTTATATGTCTTAAGAAGGATATCCCCTGCTGAAATCCTTGACCCTGTGACCACCTAAAGCAGGCACAATAGACATTGAACGCCTGGTCATTCTGCTCGTTGGAAGTCTGTGGTTTGTATTCACATTGAAATTCTTATGTAGCTTTGGCTGGGTTTTATGCTTGTTGAATGAACTTATACATTGGTCATTTCCCAGAAGAACTATTATATATATGTAAGCTTTATCAATTAAAATTTTGACTTTGAGTTTTTAAATATGAAAAGGACGCTGTAATAAATGTACAAAAAAAGTTTCTGGGAAACTACCAACAAATTGTTGTCTCTCTAAACCAGTGTAGTTAGCACAGACACCATTTTAGGTGCACTAAAGAACAATCCTATCCTATTTTTTCACCATGACCAAGCACAGTAAAAAAAAAAACAAAGCAGCCACTCTGCCATAATATCGTCATCACTCAACTGCAGCGCCAAGAACAAACTTATTGACAAGAATTTTTCATTAAATATCATTCACAATTCACATTAGAATATTCTAATAAATTAATTTCGTTGCAAACGCCAACAACTCATAATTATCGAAAAAATGCCATAAAACCATTTCGACGTAGAGACAGTGACAACGGAATATTAAATTAAAAATGCTTAATTGCATTTAAGAAGTATGTGGCGTGGGCTGAGCTAAGCTATTCATGCCTTGCAGCTGTACATATGTATGTATGTACCTACAGTCAATATAAATAAATGCGATGAATCAGCAGCCAACCATTTGGCATAACTGACCGACTCTGTTGACGCACGCACGCACTCGTACAATTCATTCATGGGGGTGGCGGCTGCCAATTGACAACAAATTTCTGACCTTTTCAATTGGCATTGCGTAGCGTTTTGGTGATGTGTCTGATGATGATGATGATGATGTGAATGAATGGAAGTTCAAGCACAGAGTATAAAAGATCAGTTGACCTTCATTAGGCGCGTGACAAAATTAAAAAGAGTATTGTTTTTTTTTTTGTAGCCGTCGTTGTGGCAAGATATGATGATGCTAGTAAAAATATTTATTGTTAGATCTGTCCATATTTATTTTTATAATTTAAGAACCGTTGAGGATCAGTGAGTTCAAAAGTATTAATCACATTAATTAAATATGCTGCTGAGGAAATTGATTAGCGCTGCAGCTAGGCTTACATCTTTATAAAAGTATGTAAATTCAATTTCATAAAATATCCATAGATATACACATACATATACACCGGCCTGATGTTATGCACGATTTTAGGACAAACTAGTTTTGTCCAGGCTACACTAGCTCTACCGACATGCGATCGGATAGGCCGATAAAGCCTAGGCCAAACTGGTCTGGTTCCCCTATCTGGCTTAGGACAGACCAGTTTGAGCCAGACTATATCGGCTTGTCTTTAGCATTTTTTTTTTTTGCTATTTCCCTTTCGATTATTTAATGTTTAGTATTTTTCTAAGAAAGTATGGCTCGTTATCCAACAAAAACCATGTAAGTCAAAATTTCAAACTTTGTACAAAAACTAGCGAAATTCGACAAAATTTTATCAAACTTTTCAGCTTGGGTATGCAGTTTTGTAGCCCATTTAATTTTAGTGGAATAAAGTGCAAATTTTCCAAAATTGTTTAGTGAAATGTGTTGCTCATTTTCTCCTCACAAAAAAATTGTCGAACATACTTTGTGTGGAAGAAAATGCGCGAACAAACCAATTTTCAAAAATCAACGATAGTTCCTAGCTGCTTCAAACTTGCACTTTATTGTACTAAAATTTAAAAGTCTACAAAGCTGCATACTCAAAAAAATTCTAAAAAATTACAAAAAAAATAAAATTATGATCAACGTTTGTTAAAATTTTACGAATTTTTATAAATGTTCTACAAGGTTTGAAATTCATATTTACATGATTTTTTTTCAGATAGTAAGCTAGGTATATTTTCATAAAAACATAATAAACATTTGTTTGTCCTAAGCTCGGGTTTGGCCGTCCACATAGTACCTATATACGCCCATTGGTTTTGAGTTTAGATAAAGTTATACCCATTTACATACATGCATATGTACATATGTATGCAAGTAAGTACTCATACATACATACATCTTATGACCGCCTTCAATGCTATTAATTACTCAACTTAAATTAATGTATGTATTCTTGTATTAGCATACATTCACGTCTGCTTTCGCTGTTATCCACTCCGCTGCCCATCCCCCTCCCCCCTCACTTCTCGCTGCTTTCACCACCAAGTTCAATCATAATTTTGCAATACCGCAATACATTAATCAAGTAGTCTGCCGCTTCAGCTAACTGCAGACCAAAATTTTAGGCGTGTCTGCTAACTGTCGATCACATTTGGTCGACTTGGCTTTACTCGCCATTGCGTATGCTCCAAAAAAGGCATGCATGCAGCAGCGTCAAAGCAATGCTATGCGGCATGCGGCATGCCACATGTGGCAACGAACAAGCCAGCCAAATAGTGAGCTGACGAGCAATCGACCAGCCGAAAATATCAACGTATCATCACATTTCAATGCAAGCGTCCACTCCTTTCAACACTTGACGAAGGTTGAATAGCAGGCGTTTCGGTTTTTGGCAGCAACAAAATAACAATAGCAACAACAAATGGAACGAATATTGCTGAGCACAAGAACAAGAGGAACAGCAAACACTAAATTAATTAATTAATTAAAGTTGCCCGACACACTCCCGCACATCTACAAACACATGCACACATTCGTAAATTTGCAATAGAGTTTCATTCATTGTTAAGCTTATGTACAACTTGTGTACATAATCCTATGTATAACTAAATACATACACAAAGTCCAATTAATATTCAACATTCATCATCACTGTCATCACTTTTCCAATTTGATGAAAATGTGAATTATTTGTGAAAGTTTTTTTAACTTTTTTTCACAATCAGTTGGTTTTGGATGACGAATGTCATTTGACCCACTAACCAATTTAAAAGTGAATGGAAATGACAGTTATCCCACTCTTGTCTGGGTAGTAAGAATTCAGTAGTCTTAAATTCGGATAAGTAAGATTAAGTTGTCGTGTCTAAATTCATCAAAATTGTGATTGGGGCACAATTACTTACGGACCGTTTCCATACCATTTATTCCATGGCGGCCATACTCCCGGAATCAGTTTTGGTTAAAAAGCGTTGAAAATTTAAGCGTTTTGAGAGATCAAGTACGAAATATAGTCGAGAAAGTGTTAATGAATAATACCGTTGTCTGTGCCCCATCAATCGCGGACAGTGGAAGGAAAGTTGTCGATGCTTTCGATTTCCTTAGCGGCAGCTCGGACTAAAACTGTTTGAGGGAAAGCCCATTATTTCGTCTTGTTTTATCAGAAGAAGAAGAAGCTGCATCAGTTTTTAAAATGTCGTTTATAACTTGAGGGAGTTGTACTCATAGGCCTTACCGGCAAGCTTCAAGTTTTTATATGACTTCTTCTCCAACTATTTACTCCTATTGAAGGGTTTTTTTCGCCATCTTCTTATAATATTATCTGTAGACTTTATAGGTCATTTAATCGAACGCCGGCGAACCTTCACGCAGCCACGATAGTAATAGTTTATCTGCATACCAATTCTAATAGCATGCGTTCCCAGTCCCGTCAGTGCCCGATTATATTCTAGGGCTAGATCTCAGATTATCTACCTGCGCCCATCAGAAAGCATAACTACTAAATGCACACTAAAAGCATAGTCGATCAGATCCGTTAGACGAATACTGAGGTTGACCGCGACCTCCTGTGAGTCAACGCCAATTTCTACCTTCAGGTCCAACTTGAAGTCATCAGTGTAGATATCTACAGTGTGAGAATGCGAGGTCAGGATAGTGGCCGCCTTTCATTCTTACCTTGAGGGGATTTGGTTTGAAATGCAGTCCTCAGGCCAGAGGGCGGGACTGTATAGTTAGTTATTGTGCTTAAAGTATGCTGGATGAGGCATTCAATTTAATTGTATTACGGATAGAAAGCAAAGTATCTTGGGCTTTAGTCGACTTTCAAAGTAAAGGCCCCGCTTTCGTCCACGCCACCCATTGAACCTTTGTTGCCTTGGTTTTTAACGTGGATTTATAAACGGGCGGCCACGAAACTGGGAAGGTGCATTAATGGTTTCTTTTTGAAAGGGCAAACATTTTCGAACACCGGAACACGATTTCATTCATATATACCAAGAGTATATTTTACGAAAGATAATCGTATGTCAATCAACTATTTTTTATTATTAAATATTTAAGATTTCTTGCAATAGAACTCACTCGGTAAGTTTATCAATATTCATCTTTTGGATGGCATTTACATAGTTTATGGGTGCATTAGGGTGCTCCAAAAATTCATGAAAAAAAAAAGTTAAGTTGGAATTTTAATCCTCTCACCCTTGGATTGTTTTATATAGGTATTATAAAAATATACAACTAATTTTTATTTTGATATCTAAAAATATTTAGGCGTCGCTCAAAACGCTCAACTATTCCACGTTAAAGGTTAAATAAACAATTGAGTGTTATTATTGGAAGTCTCCTGAGGAGAACCAGAGTTTTTCGGTCGAAAAAGGTTGATTTTCAATAATTATTAACCTTTTCTACGAAAAGTTGTTTTTTGCCCCATATAAAATACATGGAAAACTTCGAGCGCTTCTCTCTAAATATTCCTTCATTTTAAAATACAAAATATGTCTGTATTTTTTATCAGTACAGAACAATTCTAGCCACCCAATTTAGGGCCACCCTAGAATACATACATAAACATGTATTTATGTATGCGCACATTTTTCTTTTATTATTCTTCTTAATTGCATTATTTCTATATAATAAGCACAAATTGCTCGCTTCAAGGCATCAAGACAGCAAAGTCCACCCAAAAGCATTCCTGCCATAAAATATTGCCCAACAATCCAACAGACGCATCAGTTTCTCACATTAAAGCAGCCATTAAATGCTATAATTTGGGTTATTGAAATATTTAACTAATGCCGACACAAATGTTTACATACGAACATACATATATTTACATATCTTTTACATACTATTATATAAATATATGTATATACAAACATATGAATGCATCCATAACTAGGCTGCTGTTCATATATCCAAGTATTCGTACTCGCTATCAGCCGTAATTGAATTTTGTAAACTATTTCATAGTGGTTTAATGTTAATTTTTATACGTAAATATGTGTGTATAAAAAAGGGTCGTGGGTTAGCGCTGACATAGCGACCGATTGAACCAATTGAACCCCTTCTGGTTGGCTTTCAACAACACGCATTTATTTGACGCCCGGAATTAAGTGCCTGCCAAAAGGTTAACTGGAAATTAGTCACAAATGGCATGAATGTGAACGAGAGGAAGAATTATATAAACACAAAATATATACATACACGTATATATGTATATACATATGTATGTAAGTAGACATTGTTCACACAACTACTTAGAAATTCTTTGTCGTGACTAAATGCTTACATCAATGAATTTCAAACAAATTTTTTCTCACTTGGTTGGTGTTAATTAGTGAAAATTGCTTTAACTTTCAGATATACTCGTATGTATATCTTTCATAGCATTTGTTAGTGTTATTTTTGTGTATACTCAAAGAAACATCCGCACAAATGATACATATGTATGTATGTATGTACTTGGCATCTGTACGTATGTACTTACATGCATTTTGCATACATAAATTCTTAGGCAATTTATTTTTGTTATTTTGTGGCCTTATAACAACAATAATATTATTCAACAATTTTTCTTGAGCTAGAGGCCGTTTTTAATAAAAAACTATTGTGGAAAAGCAACAATAATTTTGAAAAAATTCTCTACAAAAGCGTCGATTGCGGCGTAACTCCGACTCCCACCAGCGAGTTAGTACGGGTCACTAAACCCAAAATTTTCAAGAAATTCCAACTTTTCCACCCTATCTCGTAAATAGCAAGAGCTACAGAAAAATTGCAAGTAACAAACTTGTAGGACAATAAATTTCCTACAAAAAATTTCAAGAACACCAAATCGCTAATATCGATATTGGGCTTTTAGCTCAATAATCAATGAAAATTCCACGCTTTTTTGTAGAAAATCGAATGGCCTACAGGTTTGTCATTTACATATTTTCTGTAGCTCTTGTTGTTTAAGAGATAGGGGCAAAATAACGGGAACTTCATGGAAATATTGGATTTAGTGACCCGTACTAACTCGCTGATTGGAGTTAGAGTTACACCGAAATGGACACTTTCATAGAGCATTGAATCAATAATAATGCACAATTATGCCTAAGCACTTTAAAAATTATCGTCGCTGCTATCGAAACACTTTCGAATACCATATTTAATTTATTTTAAATTCGGAACATTTATGTTTTAGTCGATTAATAGGAACTAATTCAAAATAAAAATATGCGATAGCTAGTGCTGAAGTAGATGTACCAAAGAAAATACTAAACTCCACAAAAAATCCTTCATAAACTAATATACAATTAACATTAAAATACAAAAATCAATAATCTAGGAATTTCTCGAACCAGTATCATCACTCTCCGAGACTTTGGAGAAAATCTATCGTCGCGTTTTTGAGAAATTGCTGTCCTAACTTCAATCGCCAATTGCCAAAACCTGCCGATGCGATAATATTTTACCCAGGCGACGAAATCTACCTATGTATGTATGTATGTGTTTACACCAAGTAATATGATTAATTTTTCATTATTTAACCAAAAACAGAATAAGAGCATAAAAGCAATAAAAAAAGCAACAACAACCAGAGCAGCTCGTGCAATTATCCCAATTTGTTGTTTATTTATTCATTTAAATTGCGTTATTGTTGTTGTAAGCGTGGTCTGATACATTATTAAATAGCAGCGCACGATTGCGCAAACGCATGTGTTTGTATGTGCTAATACATATGCACATTAGGGTGCTTCAAAAAAAAGAGTTTAAAATGTTAAGTTCTCACCCGCTAGGATTTTTCTATTCTATTTCTATTTTTTTTTTCTTGTTTAAAAAAAAACACGAACTACCACAATGCCTTTGAAGTTTTCCACGTATTTCACCGTGCGACAGTAAATTTTATACACAAAAAATTGTTTATATTCGCCAAACAATGACTTCAAAAAGGTATTAAGAAAATTAAAAGAAAAATTAAAGAAAAAATTAAGGCCGATTAGATTTTTTGGTGCATAATGGACGATTAGGTATTGAAAATGTCTTTTTACATTTTATCATTGAATATACTTGAAATTTTACAATAATTAGTTTCGAAAAAATTATAAGTATGTTAAGGACTTAATGCACTCGACCACATCCTCGAATTTGGTCCTTCTAAGTTTATTCGCTTAAAAAATAAAACTAATTAAAGGGACATTTTAAATACCTGTTTGTACTTGTGAACCAAAAAATTTTAATTTTTTAATTCTACACAATTTTCTCTTACATTTGGTGTCCATACTGTTTTTCTGCCTTGGAATGAGTTTTTTAATAATTTTTTAAATTAATCACATCTTTGAAACTACAAAGTCCTAATATATATTATTATTTAGCTATCCAGTTTCGTGAGTATATTGAATGCTTCATGTGTTTCGAGATTTTTGTTTTCGCACGGTGTTTTTATTTGGGAAAAAAACACTTTTTCGTAGAAATGGTATATAATTATTGAAAATCAATATTTTTCGATCGGAGATCTCTGTTTCTCTTCAAGAGACTTCCGGTAATAATACCAAATTGCTTATTTTATCACTTTTTAAGACTAACGACTTTTTACGGGTCCGCCCATAATAATTGTGTATTGTTCTTGGAAGTATCTTAAGGAGAAGTATATTCTATACCAATTTAACGAAAACGTGTTTTCCCCATTTAAGATGTATAGAATGAAGGGCTTTGAGGCAGTTCTAAATATATATTTTTTTTGTTTAAAAAAAAAATACGAGTATCCATTTTTACGACTTAGAAAAATCCTCGGAGTTGAGAGCTTAGCATTTTAAAAATATTTCCACGCATGCATTTCTGGACCACACTAATGTACAACCATGCATATGTATGTATGTATGTATGTCTGCACGTAGCTATATTTTTAGCCATTGAAACGTGTTGGTAATCATGCCAACAGTAAAAACAATAACAGCGTAAATACGACCGTTGAAATTCAATAACCGATAATTCGATTAATTGATTTATTAACACTCTCATACAATTACAACAAATGCCAGTGAATACACGCAGGAAAACACTCAAGCGCGAACACGTACATACATACAAGCATACACCCAATAATGTGGGGGGATACTCATTTACAAAGAAGCCCTGCCGCTGCTGGAATCTTGCAACGCTGTATGTATTATCGCTAGAGCAATCCCCAAAGTGCTTCCGGATAATGGGATGTGTACTTACATACATGCATACATATGTATGTATATGTAGGTATGCGTTGCGTTGTTTCTCCGCATGGCAACACATGGGAAATGTTTAAGTGTGGCTGTCGCTATGTTGCAACGCCTAATTGCGCTATGGTCTGATTGACAAGAGAAAACGTTTAGGTTCATTGTATCAAATGAAAATAGTCTGCATGTTACGGATCAATTGGAACCCTGCTGAGAATAAATAGCAGAAGCAATCGCGCTGAGATTGCAGATGACAAGGTTTTAATTGCCCGGGCATGAAGTATACATACATACATACATATAAAAATATAAATATGGAAGAGACTTTTGTAGGATTTTCTTTTTTGTGAAAGTGTTTGGTGTTGTCTAACAAAAACCAATTACATAAGCAAAAATTTCAAACTTTGTACAAAAATTAGGAAATTTCGACAAAGTTGCATCAAATTTTTGAACTTTTTAATTAGATTTCTTAGAAACATTCTGAGTACGCAGTTTTGTACACTATTCGATTTTAGTACAGAAAATGCAAATTTTAAATAGCTAGGATTTACCTCTGATTTTTTACCTTTTTTTGTGGAATCTGTTCATTTTCTTCATACAAAAAATTGTCGACATACTTTGTACGAAAGAAAATACTACGTGAACGAGAAATTCCCAAAAATCAACGGTAAGTCCTAGTTACTTCAAACTTGCACTTTATTATACTAGAATTTATTGTGCTACCTTGACTGCGTGTGCAGAATATTTCTATGAGATTTACATAATTAAAAAAACTCAAAATTGTAATTAAAAAGAAAATATATTAAAATTGAATGAGCTAAGTACATAAACACATACTCGAAAATTTTCTAAAATCTCTAAATAAAAAAATTTAAATTTTAATGAATCTTTTTTTTTTTAACTTTGTGCAACGTTTGAAACTTTTATTTATGTATATGGTTTTTGTTATAGACCCAAACTATAGGCTGATTCCATTTCAATTCATGCAGGGTGAATGGGTTAATTTTTTTTTCATTTTTTTTAGGACAAATAAAGAGACAGGAATTTTTTTCTTGCAAAAAAAAAAAATCGCTGAGTTACGAGTATCTGAAAATTTTAGGGCAAAGTGTGGTTTTAGAGAAAAACGGCTGACAATTTTTGTTTCAAATCTCTCTAGTTTTTTAAAAATCATTATTTTTCTATTCGGTTTTTTGATTGTGAAGTGTTTTTGATGTTCTATATTTGCATACATGAAAATTTTAAAAAAATTTAAAATTAGCAAAATGGCTGCCGGTTTTGGAAAAATCAAGACTATGTTTTTTCAAAAACGTAATTTAAATTTTCTTGAAAATTTGTTTGTAGTTAGCACTAGGTAAAATAGAAAACTTTTTCCAATAGGTTTGATGCCCGCTAAAACGCCTCGAAATTCATAAGAATTTTTTTTCTGAAAATAAGAAGACTCAGTATTTTTGGTAATGTAGCGCCATATATAATGCATATAGTTATACATACATTCTATTCTTTTGATTGCAGTAATATTTTTCATTCTTTCATTACAAATTTTAAAATTGTAAAAACTTTGAAAATTAACAAAATGCCAGACATTTTTCATATCAATAAATATCAGACTCCCTGATGAAGGCGTGAAAGACGCCGAAACGCGTAGGAGAGAGAAGGAAAAATAAATTTTGCTTTTTGATTTTACCGACCGAAAAGCTACGCATACAACCCAATTGAATATGATTTTTTCAATAGATGGCCAACCTTCTCGTGAATATTTCTGAAATAAATCTCTTTAATTTTTTTCAGTTGACCACCACGTTTTAAAAATTCCCTTAACTGTTTAATAAAATGGAATGTGTTTTACTTGCAGGTGGTAACTGCCCTAAAAAAATATAGCATGCATATCTTCAGCCAGATTATAAGCTATCTGTGTGGCAAATTTTACCCAAATCCACTAAATCATTTCTGCGTGAAGACGTAACAAACATACTCGCTCCCTCCCTTAAAACTTATAGGGCGGATTAATTCTTCTTCTAACTTCACTTTCACATCTCACCTCCGGAATCACACAATGTCTCCGGAGCAACTTCAAATTGTAACAAATTTTATTTACATACATATTTGCACCTAAATCTCTTAAGTGCTCACAATTTTCAAATTAAGCACACAATTATTGCTTTAAATCAATCACAAAATGAACGAGAAACAATGCAATCGAAATTCGAACAAATCATTTTGTAAACCATTGCGTGCTAAGTGTTACTGCCAACGACATACCAAATCAGAATCAGCAATAGAATTAGACCAGAAAACCAAAATCAACCAAAAGGAGACAGCAGCAAAACCGAAAACCAACGAACACTAGCCAAACTAACAGAGTAACAACCACACTGGCAATGGCGACATCAGCTGACAAAACAAATGGCAATCAAATGACAAGTCCACCTGTCAAACTTTGTAGTTAACGTTGTAACAATTGCCAATAAAGCAAATACGCACACATACATATCTACAACGCACTAACACCTGTAGCAATCAAACAAAAGCGACAGGCAGGCAAGCAACTAAAACACCGGCATGCCAAACAATGATCGATAGCACATACATACATACATACATAGTATATGCTTCTATGTCCAACAGCTCTGCTTATAAATGCATTCGTACATACATATGTTCACACCTCAGCTGACAGACCTAAGGAAGTGGCAAAAACAGAGCTAGTTACACCAACGACACATACATATGTATGTAGCAGTAGTAGCTTCAGCAACAGCATTGACGATAACAACTTGCAACAACTAGCAATGACAACATCAGTTACTACTTGTTGCAATAGCAATAGCAAGCGTAGTAGTTACTAACTGTATAACTTTAGTACTCATATATGTATGTACATTGACTGAATCAACGTCAGCACCATGCAAATGCACAGAAGTACTAAGCGTAGTGTGGCAACTGCTGTATGAGCAGTGGGATGATGGCAGCGCACGTACTCGGACATATCGAATTTTGACCAGCGAATTGGCAACAGTTGATTGTCTACAACAATTGAGGGAGCCACTTCACTGCGCCCAGAGAAGCTCGTACATGTAAATTTGTAAGCATATACTACATAATTCCTGCTATAGTTATATACATACATATATTTATATGTACGAAAGAGTATTGCACTGAACTTTTTTTTTTCTTCTTTTCGGGAGAGAGTATTGAAGGACATACACAAGCCAATCTGTGTAGGACTCAAGCTGAAATTAGTCAAGAACGTAAACCTACCGGTACGTAAATCAGAGTCAGCTGACACGTTCTGTCTTACCAGAGCGCCATGTAAAAAAAAACTCAACACCGCAAAATTTGTAACCCGTAGCGCAGAAATCTGCGGAATTTAGATTTTTCCGTGTCAGCTGATTTCTTCCTTCTATAGATGGTTGCCACTTTATCAGTTTTGCAGATGGTAAAAAAAGTTATAATTTCCTATTCAAAATACGTTTAAAATATTTGAGATTTACTATTGAATAAGGTTTTTTGTTGAAAACTAAGTAGTTTATATTTAGTTACGATCTAGTTGAAAAGGTAAGTTTATGAAAAGCCATTGATGAGTGGCAACACTGCTGTAAGCAACACTGAGGGCTCCACTAATCGACAAAATTCTGCGTATACAGGCTGCGTTTAAGTATACGTTCTGCGTTAACTTGACTAATTTCAGCTTCAAGTCTGAACTGAACTTTCCGAAGTCTAATAACACTGTACAGCACTCGGCTGGGTATTGGACCAAACCAACTTTTTTTAAGAGAATGAGTCATAAGTAAAAAGTATTTCGAATTTAACCTCCGAAATCGAGATATGTGTCTTCGAACTTCGAAATTGGACCTTTGGTAAAAAAATTGTTTTTAATTATTGCATGTAAAAAGCAAAAAAAAATTAAAAATATAGACGTGGTCCGCCTTTTCTCTAATTTATATGGTATATAAATCTTTTTGTGAAAACTTATATTACAGCTGCTATAACGGGTCAAGGGTCAGAAAAATCGGGTCAAAGGTCAGAAAATTTGAACTGATTTTTAAAAGATTTGTATAGTTGAAAAGGCGATTTAACCCCCTTTCTTGTGATATGCATATTTGTATACTTCGTGTATAAAAATTTGAAAAAACAACACATTTAAAGTAAAAAATACCTTTTTTTGTATAAAAAAATCTTTTAAACAAATAAATTACTAACCGATTTTTGAAAAATTGGTATCGCTGTAAAGGCGATCAAACTCCCTTTCTTCTGATATGCATATTTGTATACCTCGTGAATAAAAATTTGAGAAAAAACACTTAACACTTTTTCATCAAAAAATATCTCAAACAAAAAAATTACTCACCGCTTTTTAAATAATTGGCATCGTTGTTAGGGCGAAAAAACCCCCTTTCGTCCAATATGCATATTTGTATACTACGTATATAAAAATTGGAGAAAAAACACTTAAAAGGAAAAAATACCAATTTTTTCTTATAAAAAAAAATTTACAAAAAAAATACTAGTTAGTAATACAATTGAATACCGTATTTAAATAAAACAAATAAGTTGTAGTGTTTTAAGCGTTAATTCGTTCTTGTTCACCCATAGCCCTTTTAAAAATAAAGCAAAAGTATATGTAACACAAGTCTAAGGCATACAAAATTATAAGAACATCATGGTTTTTGATTTTTTACATAACAGGTTATATATAAAAATTAAAGATAATTTTCTGTTTTATTAAAACAAAGTATTAATTTGTAAACTGATTAATTGATTTTTAAAAATCGGTTAGTATTTTTTTGTTTAAAATATTTTTTTTATAAAAAATTTTTTTTATAAAAAAAATATTTTTTCATTTAAATGTGTTTTTGTTTTAATTTTTATATACGATGTATGCAAATATGCATATCAGAAGAAAAGGGGCTTAATCGCATTTATCATGATGCCAACCTTTTAAAAATCGGTTAGTAATTTTTTTGTTTAAAATATTTTTTTTTTATAAAAAACGGTATTTTTTCCTTTAAATATATTTTTTCTCAAATTCTTATGTACGATTTTTAAAAAATCGGTTAGTAATTTTTTTGTTTAAAGTTTTTTTTTATAAAAAAAAGGTATTTTCTTATTTAAATGTGTTTTTTTTTCTAAAATTTTTATACGAATTATACAAATGTGCATATCATTATAGCATTAAAAATCAGTTCAAAATTGTTTGAAATATAAGCAATTTAATTTTGCGAAG
Organism: Rhagoletis zephyria; assembly: GCF_001687245.7. NCBI lineage: Eukaryota > Metazoa > Arthropoda > Insecta > Diptera > Tephritidae > Rhagoletis > Rhagoletis zephyria. The sequence continues at coordinate 185,986 of NW_016157484.1, forward strand.
ACTTGAACTTTGACCACTTATAGAACCTGTAATATAAGTTTGCATAAAAAAATTTATATATCGTTTAAATAAGAGTAAAAGGAGGACTACGTCTGTATTTTTATCTTTTTAGTTATTAATATGCAGTAATTTAATATAATTTTTTACCAAAGGTCCTATTTCGAACTTCGAAGGCCCATATTTCGATTTCGGAGGCTAACTTCCAAAAAGGGAGAAATTACTTTTTACTTATGGTTCAGTCCCTTAAAAAATTGGGTTGGTCCAATACCCAGAAAAAAAATTCATTTTGCCGTAAAGTGTAATATAAAATAGGAGGGCCAGTCTTTGTCGAAATTCAACCGTTTTTTTCTAGTTTTTTAAGAGCCTTGGAGACGTTTTCTAATTTAGCAGGTCTTCTATCTTATAAGCTACAAAATTACCAAGCGGAAATCTCCTGCTTTGGAACTAAAACGTGACTACAATTTTTCGTATATATTTGAAGGACTTTGACACGTCTTGGAATTAACCCGATACATTCCAGTTTGTCGATAAATTCCGATAATTCGATGGATTTCAAAAACACTAAAATCCGATATCGCAACAAAAATCGACTAATTTCGATATTTTTCGATAAGTTTCGACATCTGATAAATTTGGATACCTCTATACATTTCGATAACTCGGTTAATTTTTATAGCTCCCTATTTTTCGAAAGCTACTGATAAATTTCGATAGCTCCTTGCACTCTGGTAAGACGATAAAACTCGATAAGCAGTGATAATAAACTTATATGACCTTGAAAATTCAATAACGCGATGTATTTTGAAAATACCAAAAACTTCGATTAGGATAGTCGACAAATTTCAGTCAGTTAACTACTCAGCCACAGCCTACTATGAAAATTCGCTCAAGTTGTTTGTTGATACTCATTATCCGAAAAACTCTGAAGAAGAGCATTTTTAGCTTCGAAGACGGTATGATGGAGGAACAATTGGCACTTAAATCTTTATTGTGTACCAAAAAGTATCAAAATATGGTTTAGCTATAGATTTAGTTATTCAAATATTTCCAAATTTCCCAATGTTTTTTAAACTATTCTATAATACTTTAACAAACCTTTCTTGTTGAATGGCCAATTAAATCCGCAAAACCTTTGTTTACAAAACTTTCAAAATGGTTCTAACGGCGCGCATTCGGGAAATGCTCCATAGCGATTGTTTTGGAGACTCACAGAACTGGGTTTATGGAAATAGAGAACTACCGGGAGTATCAGTTTAATTTCTCGATTGCTTTCCAAGATAAAACCCCATGTACATACACACGATCTGAAATATAATTATACAGTTCCCTCGGGATCCTTCTCCCATATAAACCTGAATGAGTTGGAAAATATGCTACCTCTACTTGGATACCAAATCTGTAGGCCGAGGGCTCGAAAATAGATTGGCGTTTCCTCTAAATCCCGCAGAGCAATACAACCGCGTCACTTTACGAGAGTTTTCCAGAAAGACTTATTTGCTATTGCTGAAGGCTACCTTACGGCACCATCATGGCGAATATATAAAAGAGGTAGTCTGCCTTTAAAGAGATTTAGTTTGTGCCCAGGTCTTCGCAGCATTCCTGAGAATGGGGCATCTCGCGAATTAGCCGAGGTCCCACATTGGCCACAACCGATTACTGGTTCTCAACCCGAAATATAGGGAATTTTTTTGATGCATGCCAACTGTATAACCAAACTTACACACAAAAACTGGACCATGGCGAAAGTGGTGTTCATTTCCAAGGAAGCGACTTTCGACTAACTTCTTTTTTATTGGTGTCATTCCTATATATCAAAAGTACCTTTGGTAATATTCTCCTAGTGCCTATTCTACACGGCCTAACTCGCCTTGGGCTTGAATCACTCTCTGGTAGAATCTGCTCCTCGACGTTTAGACAGCAGAACAATATATTCGGAGGTGGAGGAGGTTAACGTAAAATTATACGAAAACCGCGGCATTTCCTTTGAAATCTAATGGTGAATACTCTGCCCTCACCTTGGCCTGGTTCAGGTTGTCGAGTCAATGCTTATACTGGTGATATTATCCGGACGCCAAGTTCTATGTCACCAGAGTCAGGGAGAATCTGGTCCACAGAAGCAAGCCTTAATGTCAATCCGGCAAAAATAATCATCGTTTTTTTGTTTCAAAGACGAAAATTGCTTGTCTAGAACTCGCTTCCGTGAACGGTGTTGCGCTAACTTTTTCAGAGAACTTATCTGGTAAACTAAAGTTGTAATGTTACTAGATTAGACGCGTTGATCAAATGGAGTAATACGAGGCACCTGGACTACACAATTTCGTCAATTGGACTGGGTACACATTCCCAAACAAGGATTTCCTCAATGAATAGGAGGAGAATTCAGTCTATTACAATGATGGCTCCAAGTTAGATTTGAAGGCAGGAGGTAGGATATATTAGCAAGAACTCTCACTTAGTCTTAGTTTTCGTCTGCCTGATCTCTGCAGTGTTTTTCATGCTGAACTAACAGCAAACCACTTAATTGTGCCAAATCTACAACGAAGAAAGTCATTGGAATGCAGGCAAACTCTAAATGGCCTGGAAAGGAGTTCCTACCCTTATGTTGCGTGGGTGCTAGGCCATAGAGACATACCGGGCAACTTTACTGCTGATGAACTAGCAAGGAAAGGAACTTTACTGCCGGCAATTAGTACCGCTCGTAAGTCGAACATTGCGCTATCTTCTGGTAAACTCTGACTGGGGAATAGTTTTATCGATCAGACAAATACAAGATAGTCTTCGGGGCTGATTTTTAACAAGAAATAATTGTCCTAAGTTGGATAAGCGTAGATCTCGACGTCGCTTTCACTTGAAGTGACCACTGCTCCGGCACGTAATTGAAGTTCTCATCGGGCGCTGCCTGATCGGAATCCAACCTATTAGGAAGGGTACGCAGCCAGACGATTACTGTCGTGCCTGCGGTGATGTGAAAGAAATCGAAAGCGCAGAGTTTGTCTATGACTCTCCCCCAGTCGTTTCTCCACTAGTTCTTTTACCGATTTCGAGCTTTTCATTAGAGTTACAATTTGTTTTTATTTCTAAGGTAAGTGGAGGTCGCAACGATTTTAAAGTATGGCATCACAAATTGCCATTGGTAGCCTAAGTGTCCCCTTCTCCTATTCTGAATGAGGGCAACCAAAATACCCAGCGTAACTTAACCAAACTAAAGATTTTACTAAACGCTCCCGTTGGACAATTTAATCACCATATTCAATTTACTCGAGCCTTATATATCAATACATACAATAAATCAAAGGGACATTTCGATGCTGATGAAAAGCAACCACAAACTTATAGCATGTGAAGTACACGAAACCTGCAGAAGTCAGTTCAACAGACTGATAAGTGGAGAGTAAGTACACACAAGTAGTATAGCCAGGCAACGGTAAAGCAGCCAGGTAAAAGAGATGATTGCAATTGGTAAGAACAGTAAGTGGACAGCGGTGTAGTGGACGTCGAAGGACCAAAAACCATGTGTAGCAGGACAGCAACATTAACATGCCAAGCCGCAAAGTACACGAGCATATGAGTGAGTACGTCTGTAAGCATAGACTTGCTTGTGCGGGAGTACATTTGGAAGTGTGCGTGTGTGTGTGTGTTGAGGAATGTGAGCGGATGCCAGCATAAAAGGCAAAACTGCAAAAGGTATGCAAGCAAAAGGCCATGCACACACACATACACATTTAGCCATACAAACACACACACACATTGTCAACTTGCATGCATAAATTCCGGTTGCGGTTTGGCAGATCCAAAAGTGACATGACTATAACGAGCTGCGAGTACTGCGAGCTGCACAACGACACTCATACGCACCGTATAACGAGTGTGGATAGCTGTTCGCAAGATAGTGAGTGGCAAGCACAACAAAAGCGTGCAAGGTATAGAATGTGTTACGCTATTGTTGTTTGTAGCAAAAGAACGAAAAAAAAATGATTAGCGTTCGAATTTGTGTTGTTCACATTTTGGGTCAAAATTTCGCAAGATGCGAAAATGCAAAGTAAAAAAGAACAAACAACAAAATATCAGAACGAGAACGTGTTGAGCGCGGTTGGACAGTGGAGGGCTCGTCCTAGACGATATCCAGTTGCTGCCTTACGTTTGACAATATGCATCTGCATTGTCAAAAGCTGCCAGCTACTGAGCTATTTGCGTGGTGCCATGAACGAGCGAAAATTCTGGCATGCGAAATTCTGGTCTCTGCATACCACACTTTTTTCCACAGCCCGTGCCACTGTTACTTGCTTACCTTTAACTCGTTCCTTGCAATTTGTAGTAGATATTTTTTATTTTTTCATTCTTCAGAACTTGAGCAGTAGAATGCCAAAATCAACAAAGTGACCAACTTGCCATTTGGACAATGCTCTTATGGCATTTTTGATTTCACGTTTTTCGCTTTTTTTCTTTTTTTGAATTTTTTTTCGTGCTGTAATAGAGAATGTAGAATTATGCAAGCATGCTGTTGAAAAAAAATAAAAAATACTGCTAAAAGAGAGAATGTGTAAATCTGCTTAAAACAAAAAACAAAACTAGAAGAAAAAGATTCTCAAATCCATGCAACCAAAATATGTTAAAATATTTTTTATGCAATGATGCTGAAAAAATCTGGGAGAACGAATAAAATTCTTGCTGCAACAACTTGTGACAACCTGCATAGTTATGACACCGCATTCTCTTTTATCTTCGAGTTTCACTGCATGTTCTTGTCAAATCAAGCTTTGAATATTAGATTAGCTATTGGGTACATAATTCTCTAATAAATATTCAAAGTATGTCTAAGTACATATTCACCAATCATCAACTGCCGTTTTTAATTAAATTTTTTCTTGTCTCCTGAGTCAATCACTGAGTTGCATAAACTTTTAAGTGGCAGACATTTTTTTTCCAATTAAGAAGATCTTGAAAAAAATACTCATTTAAATGTGCAATGAAAGGCGGACAGAAATAAGATTGCAAAGAATGTCATAAAGAAAATGGTATGAATCATATTTTAGGCTGCGATATATCGAATAATGATTTAAACAGCTTTTTCCGGTAAATGTAAATTCCTTAATAAAGGACAAATTCACTTTTTCTCAAGGAAGTTTTCTCAAAAAAGTAGTCTGCTATTTTACATTTATGAAATGAATTAAATACCTAAGAAATAAAAGAACCGAGGCACCTGGCTACCACCCACTTACGGATTTATATCTATTTATATATTGATTTATTTATTATCCAAATACAAAGTGAATTCCGAGAAGGTTTGGTCCATTAAACTGAACTCTTTTATGTCCGAGAAATATACTAGAACACCTTTGAAACAAATATGTACCTATTATATTCAGATACCAGTTTACTTTAGTTATAAGAGAGTCGCTCGGATTTTTATGTGTTTTTAGAATATTTTTATACATATTTTTTTAAACGTTGTGTTTAGATAAAATAACTTTACGAATATAAATAAAAAACTATATTTTTATTTGCACGTTTGCAAATGTAAAATTTTTCGTAACTCATATTATTTTATTCTTATTGCATGTAAATTTAAAAAAAAATATGTTTTTTGTTATTTTACTAAACTAATTCCATTTGTTTTATTATTTATATTACTCAATTCTCATAAAAAAATTTAAGATTATCGTTAATTTCTTCATGATCCAATGATCGGATTTAAATCAAATTAGTATGGGACCACCCGTGAGGTAACATCTTTCCTTAGAAAAAAAAAAACAACTATACATACATACATAAAAAAAAAATTTCGAATGCCTTCTGATGTCACCACAACACCAACTACACGACGAGACCCAGACGCTTCCAAGAAGCATAACACAATGCGCATCAAACAGTTCCTTATAGTGAGTCGTGACGCGGGCACCCGCAAAGGCACCTGCTTGGAGTAGAGCCGTCGCCAAGGCACGTCAGGAGGCATCTATGCGAACTTACGGACGAAGTCCCGTGATTCACAAAACAACTTTTGGACCCGACAGCATACCGACAAGGTTTCAGTCTCGACCTTAATCGATTCCCGACCTGTGATTGCAGTTTTTGATACAAAATCATCCAACGAGGACGAGACAGAGCTTTATCTGCCTTGGGAGACTCGCATCACAATAATTCACCTTTGCTGTGTAATATACTTCAGCACGTTAAACTCGTACCTGAGCAAAGTGAACGCAGATGTGGCCGGCATGCGGATAGTCACTACATGAGCTAACGCCCTTGTCTACATGGACAGACCCTGTTGATGTTGCGCACTCCCGTCGGCCGTTATAGGCAGGGCTAAGTATGCCGCTACAACAGCAACGAATTACCGCTCTTTTTTGCGAAGTTGCACTAGTTGTAAGTTAGCACCCCTTCCACCTATTGGTGCGCAGTCGAAGGATATTTTTACCGGCGCAGCGTCATTAATATGTATGCCACGTCTAAGCCAACACGACCTTTTTATTTTTATACGCCTTATTAGGTCACTCCATCTTGTTCGGTACCCAATGACTTAGCAAACAAGGCCGTATATCTTGGTTTTGTCTTTCTAGTTTAAAAAAAATATGCGCTTACGGTCCTAGTGCTGAGACCGACGATGCCAATTTCAACTGCCTAGGTTTCGTGGGGATACCAATTCTAGACATACTATCAAAAGCGGCTTTAACGTCGACTAAAATGTAATTTTTTTATCGTACGTATTTTCCAGGATTTGGTGAACAAAGGTGAAGGTCGTAAGCCACATTGATATGGTCCAATCAGACTACAGTCGCACAAAATCGCCGATACTACCTTTCATGGACATCTGTACCCAAGAATCAAAGATGAAAAAGGTAGTCGGTTCGGGTCTGCACACCAAGGACCTTCAAATAAGGCAATCATACCGCCTGCCCGATAACTGCAGTGTCTTTCAAGTGGAGATCTTTGCCACAGAGAAGGTAGCTTGCCTCATAAGGAATGTCGTGTAACGCTAGCTTCACTGAGTCTCTGCTGGGATCTTGGGCATAGTAGTATAGAAGGAACAAAATATTCAATGAGATGGCTAGAAACAGCTCGGAAATGCAAATTTGCGAAGCGGATAATTACCTTCTGCCACTGATTTTTTTTCCGCCAAGGGGGATTAAAGAATAGGTACACCGAAGCCATAACCAATGATCTTTGGATCAATCTGGACGACTGTGAGATCCCAAGATCCTTGTGTCTGAGACTCAATAAGAGTCGTCCTGTGGAAGTATTGACACTAAAACTTACCGGTTTTATCACAGGGCACTGTCCTATAGCTCCAAAGCTCCATCGATGTCGCATACAAACAAGCTCCCCCTGCAGAAGTTGTCGGGATGTGGATGAAGAGGAATCGATTCACCACTTCTTATGTCAATACTCAGCTCTCCAGACGAGGCGTCTCAAGCATTTGGGATTACGCTTTTTGAATAGCTTTGGGGAGATAGCGGAGGTGAAAATATCGAACATCCACAGCTTCTTCCGAGATAGTAAATGGTTTGACAGAATTTAAGCTGACGGTAAGGATTAACCTTGGTTAGAAGGATGTGCCACCTCGTGCACTCATGGAGGGCATTCACAATGGGCAAGTCTGCCTCCGAGTGGAAGTACGAGTCATTCGTACGCGCTTTCCTAACCTAACCTAACCTAACTTTTTATGGGTTACTAAAAGGTCTTACCCTGCGGCGCAAAACCAAGATCTGCCTTCTTGGGGATTAGGCAAAGTAAACTGAGGTTCGAATTTTTGGCCATGCATTCATCCGGCCAAGTTCTTCAACTTACCCGCCCTTCTCCACCGACTTTGAACAGTTCAGCCAGTATTCCATCGGCTGACGCAAATCTTATTTATGGTTAAGGGTTACGTAAAAACAAGAATAGTTTAAGCTGAACTGAACAATGTCTATACATATGTACAAACATAGCATGTACGTACGTATATACTAAAATTTACATATGTGAATATGAAATTAGTTTATGTATGTTTGATATAGCGCATTCCTCTACATCTGTTAAGAAATGACAGCCAACAAATATGTATGTAAAATAGTCGAAAAATATTCAACGAAATAGAAGCCGACATTATTGGAACAAATGAAATGATACAAATGAAAAATAAATGAGAACTAAAAAAACAAATACATTCCACTATAAGTCGCACTTTCAAATGTGTTTCACTCCCATTCGAATATCAGTGAAAAAGGATATTCTCGTACGCAGCGCTTAGCTGTCAGTTTTAGGCATTTCATGTTGCCGTCGAAATAGTGTTGAGTACAAAAAAATTAAGAAAAATAAAAATAAAAACCCGAAACTATTTGCATAGTGGAATGTCGTTTGCTATTTATTTCCGCTAGTGATTTAAGCAAGAAGAGACTTGTGAATGCACTTGGGTGAGCAAGAGTGCGTGGGATACAAAAATATGTTGCATGTTTTAAAGAAAAAATTCCAATGTGATGTAAAAATATCAACAGCGGAAGGTCAAATGAAATTGTTGAAATACACAAGAAAGAGCTAGTGAAGCAAAAATTCTGCATACACATAACGCTCGTTTGCTTAAAGAACGTCATATTTCAAAAAAAGCAATTATATGAAAAAAATTGCCTAAAATTTTTTAGTCAATTATTTGATTTGAACAAAAATAATAATGAACTAAAAGTGGGGTATTTAGTTAAAGATCGCCCGTTCTTCCCGGAACAAGCGTCTTACAGGCTCCGTTTGGCCACTAATAGATGTTTGGTACTTAAACGTGTTCTACGTGTTTGGCCGAACTTCTCCTCCAATTCGTGTTATGCTTCTTGATCCTGCTACATGAATTGAGAGATCTACACTTTTGATCCATCCTCGAAGAAGCTTTTTTGTCTCAGAAGTACACTCGGAGGTTTGCCATTGACTGCTGAGGGACGACCGTTAATACCGTTGGTCATGACTTCATACCAACATAAGCATTTTGACTTTATGAAAACTATGTAAAATAAAACCGGTTTGTCCGATTTTTTCTCAACCTTGTAAAAGGGAATTTTTTTGACCTCTTGTCCTTGTTTGGCTCGCGCATTTCATAATATTGTCGTTTAAAGCAACCATATGCTTTTCAAGACAACCTTCTCCCCTGAAAAAGCTTCAACGGGCAGACAATGTGCCTTTTTTGCCTTACAAGAGTGAGAAATTTTAAGAAACGAAAACACAAAATCTTCTAACCGTTTGCCTTTAATTTAGAATCGAACATGAAAAGAGAAAAGGGCAATCAAAAGGCAATATTATTTGGTAGAGACGAAAACACCATTAATTTAGAAATCGGGAACTGGTTTTTTCAAACTACAATTTTTCGAATACCTCGTAAACCGGTTTTTAAAACAAGCGAATAATCGAACGTCCCAAAGGAAGACAGATTCGAGCCACAGTGCGTTTGGAGATAGTTTACCTGCTGACATTTTAGGCAGAATTGATTGATCAAAGATCAGTTTCTTTCCTAGCCAACTCGTTCGCCATGTTGTTTGCCGGAATATTTCTCTACCCGTGAACCCAGACTATATTATTTGTGAATCGTATGATTAAGCGTTTAAAAGCATAGTTGTGAGGTCGTTTACAATGATACATTTGACTACTGAGTACGTACGAATGGACATAAAAGCTCCAGACTTTCTCTGTGATGGAACGATCAGCGGGAATAGGACATGGCTTTGCTTGGAATTCCGAACTTGGAATTTCCACTGAAGAATCACGACTAGCTTGGTTTTTGGATTCGGCCAAAATCGCTTAAAGCATAAACAGACGGCAGAGTTGATCCGGATCAACGCAGCCGTCTGTTTAAGCTTTAGTCGGCTAAGATGCCAAACAATAAGAAGGTTTACTTCGTAATTTTCCCCACGCTTCTGCTTTCATGTAGGCAATAACCATTTCTGTTAATATCAAAATAGCTTCCTACTCGACTCTCTTTCACAAGTAAATATATTTATATATGAGTCTATGTGTAAGTTATTCATAAGAACAAAATATTAATTACGCCACGCTCAAGAAAAGCAATTTTATACTAAGCCACGCTTATCAGACAAATTGAATATGTAAAATAAGAGGGACAAAACCAAAACACAACCAGAAAAAAACAACAAAAGGTTGCAGCATATTGTTTGACAACTTCATTAGGACACGATGGCTATTCCAGATATAGACATATATAGGTATGTACATACATAGGTATGTAAACGTGTATGAATGCGCACAATTAAGTATCATCACATAAGACATAAATAATGCTCGGTTGAGTGACCTTTGACGACCTCAAACTACAGCATGCAAACGCAACTAACGCCATCAAAGGGTAGTCGACCATATTTATGTACGTATGTATGTATGTATGTATGTACATACAGACATAAACTACCACGGCTAGAAAGAATTAAAAGGGTTTGTCGTTTGGAAATATTTATGAGACTTCGAAAGCATGTGAAGCTACCCAAATTCTCAGTACTTCTGTGTACTATCTATGTCCATGTCGCTATATTTCTATCAAGCCTTTCATTTACTCATACACACACACACACACACGCAAATGCGGGGAATGTATCTTTCACAGTTTCTAGAGTACTTTCAACTTTCAAGCGGCCATCAGCAGCAGCAGCCGCATGAGTAAAATCTTGAAAACAAAAAACTTTTCGTTTCTAGGTCACAATGGCTGACACGCTGACTGGACAAGCTTGCTTGCTGGCTCGCTGGTTGACTATCTATGTATTAATGCTTATAGGCATGGTTGCCACAATTGATAACTTTCTACCAAAATTGCTAACTTAGTAACTCTTATTTCATTTTGGTAACTTTTGCAACTAAACATCTATTTGCATTACTAGAAAAAAATTATTTATGTTCTGCATATGCGTAATTATAAAAACCCTTCTAGTTTCAGTGGCAGCACTACTGACACTTCTACAAAATTACTTCAATAAAATTAGAGTTATACGGGAAATATAAATGAATTACAGTGGCAGCACCAATGGCTACTTTTCTAAAACAACTATCGAATTTTTGCGATAAATTTTGAATTCTACCATCTCACATTTAATTTCCAGTATTTGCAACAGTAGTACAGTAAAATTGGTATAACAAATTCGGTGATCCGGCAATTTTTGGTAAGGTCTATAAATCGTTTTGATTATTCCGGCACACAAAAAAAAGGATGTCGGTGCTTTTCACCAGACCCACCTACCGACATGTACTTCGACACACTGAATCCGAATCTGAGGTCCGAACGCTGAAACCGGTTTTGTCTCCAAACCAAATTTGGCAAGGGATGACGGAAAATCGTTCCACATTACATTAAACTCTTACCCTGTCGCAAACACCAACAACGAAAATGAGAATATAGGCACATGCAGTAATTAGTTGATAAAAAAAAATATTTTCTAATAAAAAAAAATTATTATAATTGTCAATCTTAATAATTTATTAAGAAAATAGATTTTAACTTCTGTGCTAGAACTAGGAGCTCTTGATAAATAATCAAAAATTGACAAATTATAAAAATATTGAATTTATTAAATAAGTGCACAGATTAGGGCTGTAGGTACATGAAATATAGCAGTTTTATTCAGCAAATTTTTTTCTCAGAGAAGAAGTGAAGATTTTGGTAGTGAAGATTTGGTAGCTTTTCTTAAGACATTTTGGTAGAAAAAAATTTTGGCGAGCGGCAACCATGCTTATAGGTGTTTGTCTATGTACTAGTACTCGGATGCTTTGTTGTAGCAATGTAGTATTACAATTCGCACTGCCAAAGCCTGCGAGCGGAAAGTACAAAGTAAGCGTAGTTCCTGTGCCACAAATTTTGGCAGACATTTGATAACAACTAGAATAGCACAACAACAAAACATCGAAAACCAGTGTGCAAAAAGAACAAATGAACAGCACAAAAGAAGTATGTACTACATATAGAAATGTTTACAAATCATAGAAAGACACGGACACACTTTTATCATCGCGGTGAATGGAAAAAGTGTTGTCGCACTGTATGACACAGGAAAGTGAGCCGGAAGTTGCTCCGCCCATGCCCGCCGCCAGCAATGTAACGCAGCGGCTGAACGATTCAGTTCCACATTTGCCCAAAAACTGCAAAATCGATATTGGCGTTTCTTTTGTGCAAATATCCATACATATGTATATCTATGTATGTATCTGTTTTTATGTACATAAATACATATGTTGTTTTCGGCAAGTGTGTGTTTCTTTTTTTTTGCTGCCCAGCTGACGGCACTTGGCCGTCTGTCGTCTAGCCAAATCTACTCACATCTCGATCTCAATTAGTTCAAATATGGCAAATTTCCGAAAAAAAAATAGTTTTAAAAATATTTGCTCTGCCTTTTTAGAGCTAGTAAGATTGGATCTAAATGTAGTAACCCTGCAGGAAAGAGTCGAGTCTAGTTGAAGATAACTGCTCCAGATTGCAAGCTGCGCTAAAATTAACTGAATACTGGTGCGCTGAAAAGGGCTTGAAAATAAACCCAGTGAAGTCCTCTGTTGTCCCATTTACCGAAAGAAGAGAAGTCAACTTGACTAGACTCTCCTTGGCTGGGACATAAATTGAGCTCTCAGAAGAGAAAATTAGAACTTACATCTTTCGAGTGTTACCAACAAGGCTTCAAATGCATTTTGTGCCTATCAGAGACTTCATGGTAAGGCTTGGGGAATATCACCCAAACTAACGCATTGGTTTGGTTTTAAAACACGGTACTGGACTGGTGACCAAAAGCTAAACAAGGAAACGCGGGTGCCACACGGTTAAATATTTCGGTTTTAATTTTAAACTTTTTGGACTACGTTTATGACCAAACTAAATTCAGTTTCAAATACAAACCTTCCAAGTTTAAAAAAAAAGAGAGCACATATGAAGAGAGAACAGATTGGTTTAAATTTTAAACCTAAACATTTTCATAATTAAGAATAAAAAAAAAAAAACAAAACAAAAAGCTTAAATTTCATGCTCCGTCTGTTGGGGGTTGAACCCGGACAGACGCATGTAGATGTGATTTCATATGTTGAGTTTGAATCACAAACATTTTTTTATTTCGGTTTAGATTTTAAACCAAACTTTCTATATATGAAACCTAGAAACTAGAATTAAAATATTTTGGTTTGATTTTTAAACCACGAACTTTTTGGACTAAAATTTAAACCGGAATACATTAAAAATTGCTTAAAACTATTGACTGGTTCAAAAAGTAGATTATAAAAGATTAGAAAGGGCAGTAGTCCCAGCGCGGTTTAAAAATTAAACCCAAATTTTTGACCGTGTAAAATTCGGATCGAAACTTATCAAAAATAATTACTATACTAAAAATACTTAACATTTCAATAACTACTGTTTACCGTTCAAATTTCCAAAACAGAGCAAAGTACTATTTCCTTGAGAACATACTTTCTTAGCTTTTTCTTAGGTTTAAAAAAAAATTGTGCTACGAAATTTGCCTTAAATTGTATTTTTTATACAATTGATTTGTTGGCGTATAACTAGTGCACTCTAATGTAGCAAACAATCATATTTCTATACTGAACTCCATTTTGCATGAGAAAGATGTGACTTTGTATTTTGATGGGATTGATTTAAAAACTTATTTAAAGAAAATCAGTTTCGCGGAACTTATCTAATTGGCGAAGAGCTTTTAAGGAATGAACATACTGACTTCTTTTTAACTTAATTTTTTGCAGGATATACCTTTTTCTAACCTTTTTTCAAAACCAATTTAGCCTCACTTTTTGTGATCCTCTGGTCACACTGGTATTTACTAACATTGTTTTTTGTTATCGGTTTTTTATTTCTCACATTGCACAGTGCCGCCTAAGTGGGCAAAAATCGAAAAAATTCTTGGTCTGCAATGTGAACATGTTTGGTATTTTTGGAAAAGTAATTTATCCACGCGTTATCCGCGTTCATTTAACGCGAAATCAAAATGGGCTTGTTTTTTTAATACAGCCCGTTTTTAATTTGAATTATTATTATATTAAATTTGACTTATTGTACGCCCCCATTTCGGTCAATCGCACAAAATATTTGTTAAAAAAAAATTTCGAATGAAAGCAGCAGATTTGGTTTGTTTTTGAATACAGTTTCATTTAGTGCGCTATAAAGACAGATGTATGTATAAACGCTTAAAAGAAATTTGTGTTGAGTCAAATGGGGTTTTTGTTAATACGGTTCTTGCGTTGGTATAAACAAGGTATGTATATTAATTAAGGTATATTAATTAATTAATTAATTAATTAACTATAATGAAGTAATAACATAATTTTTCACTCAAGTTCCAATAAAAATTTAAAATGGGACTCACCCGTTCTTTTGACCAAACCAAAAGGCAATTGAGAAACGTAGAAATGTGGGACCACATCAGCACGTGCACATATGTACATACATACATACATACATGACATGTTAATGAACACAAGCATACATACATAAAGGGCCCACGGCAAACAACGGCGCAACTCAAAACTGAATAGAACCCAACTAATGAACAGTGGCGCATGTCTCTTAAATTTGTCTAATCGGTGGCTATTCCTTGCTAAATATTTACAACGCAGTCATATTTAGCAATGATTAGTGATATGTGCCACTTTTCAGTAGTTGACTATCCATTTTCAATTTTCACCAATCATGCTGCGCGAGAGCCATATTGGCAAACTACGCTGGCGGTGCATCGGCAAAATAACTTTTTGCATATTTAATATGCTTGCACTTTACCACAAATAATTAATTCTATTTATCGAAATTGCACACACACACACACACACTATAAACACTTAACAAAACACATTTTGCACTTAAATACTTTATTTAAAACACAATTTAATAAAACTTTTCATCAGAACCGAAGCGTAGAAATACGAGCAGCAAACAACTAGCGACAGTTAAAATACGACTGAGGATACGGATTTGGAGATGCTAGAAACACAGAGAGGAAGGAAATCAAATTTTAATTTATAAAACATATTCGATTTAGTTATGACACAAACCGCATAAAAAATGAATGCAAATAATTTTTCTATTTTGTAATCCCAGAAAAACAGCTACTACTACATATTTTTCACACGACGCACCCTTTGATTAGATCGAACATTTTTGTGGGCACCTAAACGTGCGTATGTATGCATGAGTGAATGCGATGCATATACACCAGTGTCAAAATTATATGCGCACCTTAAATTGATAAGTTTTAACGACTAATTTTTTTGTTATTTACTTTTAGTTAATTTTATAAAAATACAATTTACTCTTTAACAAAAGTCGTATAAATTCAAGTTTTAAATTTTATAGCGTATACGAGCCTAGCTCGGACTTAGCGTTGATTTCCTGAATCTTTTTTTTTGCTGAAGGTGGTTCTTATTTTCTAACATATATGGATTTATACGGTTTTCGTATAACAATAAACTTAATTAAAAAAAAATTATAAAATTCAAAATAAATTCTTAAAGCTTTGCAATACATATAAGGAGCGCTTAAATTGGGATACGGGGTGTACAATGTATATATGGAGCTATGTTTGTACTCAGTACCACGGTTGCCACTGTTGGTTGTTTCCAACCGAACATGGTGGTTTTTCTTTTATTTTTTCAATTTGGTTGTTTGGTAGTTTTTTCTGTGGCTTGTTTTTTTTTTTTTAATTAGAAATTAGCAAACTCTTTCTATACAAAACGGATTATTGTATGCTGAATGCCAAAAATTAATAAATGGATTTTTCAAATTCCTATTTTTAATGTAACATGTGATATATATACGATGTGATACATATAAAAAGCAACTCTGTGATTGAACGCAAAAGTATTTCAATAGTTTTTATTTTCCAAAATAGCTGCTATTACTTTTACCAAAATGTAAGTTAATGTTGTTTACCTACAAAAATTTCATTAAAAAAATACGGCCTCAAGCTCAATAACATTGTTGAATTTTGGGTTTTTTAATAAGTTTTGCTTTTCGTAATAGACAACTTTAAAAACTATATAAAAAAAATTATTTTGTTCCTTTTTGGGTTAATGTTACATACAAATTTTCTATATATTTTGAGTACTGTGCAACAGCTTAAATGCGACCCAGAAAACGGAACTGTTGACCATGGTTTCTCCTTTGGTACAATTGTACCAAATATGGGCCTTTTTCTCCGTTTGGGCCCTTGGGTCTTTTTTTTTTGTTTTGGAGCTTTGTGAAGCAAGTATTGCTATCCGTTCGTTTGGCGTTGGCGAGAGCTCTCCGTTTGTTTGAAATGTGCTGCACTCTGTTCTATTTATTGTTATTGCCATACTGATCTCTAATTTTTCGCTAAGAATACATGTGTACAATGTTCACTTACATATGTACATATGTATAGTGAGTGTGAAATGTTAGTTTCCACGTTGTTCTAATATAAAATTCAAAATTATATTAATGAAAAATTTTGTTTCATTAATTGTTTATGAAAATATAGTTTATCCTATAATAAAAACCATATATATCAAAATTTCAAAAATTTTGTTCAGAAGGTCTAGAAAATTTTCGAGTAAGCAGCTTTGTAGTCCGTTCCATTTTAGTAAAACAATGTGCAAATTACAAGTCGCCAAAAATTATCGTTGATATGTATGTCAAAATGTTCACCTTCAAATGATCTCAAACCTGACGAGATGGAGAGTGACAGACCTCGGATTCGTATTCAGCGCGTCGAATACCTTAGGGATATAGAGGTTTGTTTCAAGATGCAGAGACTTTTGTTTTTGTAAACGTGTGTAATTAGAGAAAAAATTTTGTGAAAATAATTGGAAATATTATATTAGAACAAGGGTTTTTTCTTTACACGAATTGATATATTGGAATTTTGATTAACCTTTAATATTATAAAAAATTATATACATATACATATATTTATGATGGACGGAGAAAATGGTACATTTTATTTTATTTTGGGCCTTTTTGCTTGGATACTGTGGTACACAAAATTTTGATGAGGTGGCAACCGCGCTTTATTAAACGTTTTTCATAAATTATCTAGCCATGACACAAGCCAAATAGATTTACCTAGTTCACAGGGTGGCAAAAAATTGTCACTAGAGTTACGACTACATGTATATACTATTTACATAGAAACATACGTACATATGTTAAAAATCCGAGTTTAATTCAATTGTATTCTTTTTTCAATTTCAAGTATCAATTTTATTTCATAGCGTGTATGCATTCATGAGTTCCAAATCCACTGGAATAAATGGTTGCAAAATCTCAGCATATGAATGTATCTTCCTGTGCTTACATAATTTTCGTTGCAGAAAATACTCTTGGTTAGTGTCTTCGCTGGTATTAATGGGAAATCCCAAATAGAATATGATTATTTTAAAATAAGTTTGCTTCCTCTGTGTGATCCTATCGTCAGCCGTTCCGTTTCCTCAGCAGTGTTGCCAGAACTTTTTGGAACAACCGCCTAAATTGGCAAAAATAACCGCTAAACTGTTTCAACTAAATTTCACATGTTTTATTTAAATTAATCATAACTAGTAAGACTAGTTCTTGGAGAGAAGTTGCAAATTCAAGCTGAAAAAAATTCTGCCAGCACGAATTCGCAATTAGGAAAAACATATGATTGTAGCACATGGTTGCATTTTTTGTCGACGAAATGAAAAATTTAAGTAAATACTTGTTTACTTAATTAAGTTAGGTAATTCCAATGATTTGAAACGTACTCGAAATGAAATCTCAGCCAGAGTCCATATAGAAAACCCGACAGTTACTACGGCAAAGAAATTGAAACGCATATTGAAGAAAGTGGGACTAAAAATAAACATATATGTAGACCTTGTTTTTTGACCCTCTGAAAGAATTTTAAAAATTCTGTACAAATGTTCATGTAGAAATTTGCAGGTATCTCTACTTAAGAGAGAATTCGGGAGCATTTTTTCTTACTATCTGATATTTTAAGTGATCATTTTCGCTGGATTTTCGACGAAAAAACCTGTTATCTTCCCAGAGGGTTTTGCATTACATAGAAATTTGTGCTCTTTTATTTTCATTTTGACGCATTTCAGTATTGGCCTTCGGTTTTTGTAATTTAAATAAGTTCTCAGCAAAATAAGTTAGTTTAAAAAAATCCATATGTGTACATAGTGTACCTGTCATTTAAGTCATTTATAACAAACACTTTATGAAGAAAATTCCCGATACAACCTTCTTTAGAAAAAATATATTCGTTTAAAATAAAAATAAGCGAGATCGGCCCAATTTCATACAACTCTGCTTGACATGAAAATTTTCTTCGCGATAAGGCTAGTAGCCATTTCTAATAGATTTTGGATCGCTTGGTCAAAAATGGAAACATATATGTATTTTAATTTTAAGAAAACACGGTAAATCGCAAAATCGGTTAAAAACGGGTAATTTTTTTTTACAAAACGGCTAACAAATCTGCTTCCGGCTAAACCGAAATTTCTCCGGCTATTTCTTGTATTTGGTTAATAAAGGATATACGTAGCTAAGCTTTACACCACTCGCTAAATAAATCACAAAAACAGAGAATGGTAAATTCATTACAAATCCGCAGTTTTACTAAAATACGGCAAATAGTGAAATCGGCTAAAAACGGCTAACTTTTTTTTTGCAAAACGGCTAACAAATCGGCTGCCGGCTAAATCGAATTTTCTCCGCAAAATCTAGTAACCGGCTAAATCTAGTATTTGCAGTGCAAGATATTTAAATAGAAACGCGTTTAAAGAAAAGAAACCCCTTCATTATTCCTGCATTACTTGTCAACTAATTTCGTGTTAGCTTTTTGTAGCTGCCACTATTATTTCCACTTATAACAAAAGTTTAAGAGTCACACTATTTAAATATAAATACTAGTGACTAGTTTTAGTAGAACCAGAAATATAAAGTAAAAAAAGCATTTGTTGTATCATAGTGGAAGAAAATCAGCGTTTTCGCTTACATTCTCTAGACTGACTCAATTGCAGATACGAGGTTAAGGCAGAAACGGGACGATATGTGCACTTATTTTTGATATTTTTCAGTTCTGGGGACTGGCAGCAGGAAAATAAAAAAGGTTGATTTTCCTATGTATTTTTGAACCACCCTAATGTATATGTAGCATGTATGTAGTTTACAATTCATTTGTACGTATGTATTTATTATTTTTGTTTACTATATGTTCTTGTATCACAATTTGCCCTTTTCTTAATATTTTATACATATTATTTGTCCTTTGAGTGTGTTTTGTTTATTCTTTTGTTTCTCATTTCCAATTTGTTCAATTTCACCCTTAAGCGGGCACACCATACATATGTACATATATGGTGACCAAACTATCGCCGTTATACCCCAACGTTTTCCACTCCTCACATCCAGCATACCTTTACATACATATGTGTGTGGCGTACAATGTGGCACCATCCTCTTTCCACTTCACTTTTTACAAAAATTATGATTACATTTGTAAATTTGTTTCCGTTACAGTTTCCTTTTACCCCAGTATCCTTTTTGGTTGGTTGCTTCTGTCGTTTTTTTGTATTTTTTATGTTCATTTTATTTCCGCTTTCTCGCATCTGATTGCCATTAGTTAAATAAGATACACAAACACAATTGCACATAAACTGACATACATACAAATGTATTTATATGCGTTTATACTCGTATTCGCACGTGTGCACTTATTTTTCTATTTTAACTGTTACTGCCTTTGTTTTCTGTATAATTTTACGTTTTGGTGTGTGCGTAGGAAATGCTTGGTTTTTTTCTCATTTTTATAGTTTCACTGTCGCTGCTTTCACGGCGTTTGACATTTTATGATATTTTATTTTTGATAATATTTCGCCACTTTGCCAATGGCCCCCACAAACAAGGCAGACACACACACACACACTCTCCTTACCATATTTATAAATGTGTGCGTATGCCCATACGTTCGCATAAAAAAGGACATGTTCGGCGAATTAATAAGGCTGCTGTATTCAGTATAAAAATTCGTGGTCGATACCAGAAGCAAAGTGGCTTCATTAAGGAAACACACAATTGCATTGTCAAATAATTTCAATTTAATAATGTCTATAATTATTTAGATAAAATTATGTGTAAATATTACAGGTGAAATTGCAAGGTGCAAACATAGTTAATGCGTAAATACATATATATTATAGGTATGTACGTAGTAAATTTTTACTACTTTATTCAATGCGTATGTAATGGAAAGTTCTTGTTCATTCATCCGTATTAGGCCATAGGTTAGTCTAAATAAATTGGTGTAGTTTTTGGTTCATATTAGGGGCCGAGGAACAAGGTAGGATCGAAGCTAAATGTCGTTCTCGTTGTTTAGTTCCAGAGCACCCTTCAGAACCAAAACATAAATGAGTACAAAACTGTTAAGAGCAAAACATTATGGAACGTTCTCGAAGATAATAAAATGCGAACAATACTATAAGCCGTCGGAGCGCTTCATGGCTTTCAGCATAATCGGCGCTCAACAAACTCGCTTGATGCATCCCCCAAAAACTCCTCCGCAGTTTTCTAAACGGCAAAGCAACAGCGCTATATATATAGCAACTGATTGTTATCATTAGCCCCAACGCCTATCCAAAACATTTTTGCTTGAATAAATTTTTGTTTTAATCACCAACAGGTTCCTTGTGCTCTATTGGCAGATGAAGATTCCTCTCTCGATGAACCAAAACCCCGATGCGGAACATAGGTAGATAAGAAGTATTTAGGGGCTTCGACATGGACGCCAACTTAAAAAGAACGAAAACTTAAAAAAAAACTATTAAAAGCCTAATAAAAAAGAAATTCCTCGACACCAATCCAATGCATAGCAACTCGCAAAAAAACTGTTAGCGCAATACGAGACATTTTTTAATCAAAAGGAAGCTAAAAATGTATACTACATAAAAACTGTACAAATGAAGTCCTAAACTCCACGCTCTTAGATATTACTATAGAGGTGTCTTATGCCGCAGATGTAAATTTTGTAAAATAACCGGTGGAGGAAAGTGTATGGCTATGGATGGATAAGTCATTGAATTATAATAAGTATGGACGCGCACACCATCACATATTTTCCAGCGATTAATTATCAACATGAAATGCAATAAAGCCACACAATTAAGCTCCATTCAATAATTTGCGGCCACTGAAAGAGAAAAGAGGGATGCCTACTAGGCTGGATCGATTTTGTATGGGGGAAAATAAAAGGCATTTATCCGTATTGTAATAGTAATATTATGATGTCTTAGGTCTAAGCCAATTGTTATTGGCCACGAAAAATTAATTTAAAACTTATCTTTAGCCCGCGCAATGGAATCAAAGGGTATGAATTTTGAAAATGAAACTTTGGGCTGTAATATCTATGTAAATTAAAGGTTATTAAGTTTAGTACCTCATGTTCTTTTATCATTTTTAAAAAGTCTACAAGTTTTTAAGATATTAAGATAAAACTTACAAAAACTATAATATTCACTTATGAGTTTTCAATTCTTCATTACTTCAGCAATCAAGTGAAAAATACAAAGAAGTGAGACGAGATTGTTTTTCAAACGTTTTAATGTTTTCGGATGTTTATATAATAATAAAGGACTATGGACTTGATCACGCCAATTTGGTCAGTTTTCAAGATCCTGGTGAATTAAGACAAACATGTATTTTCAAAGATCAGGGATCGTTTGATAAAGTTAATACTAGTTTCAAGCATAAATATAAGTATTTACATACATTAAAATAATACAATTAGGATAAGAAACGCCCATTTTAAGTCCATTTATGCAGTCTTGAAAATTGGTGCGAAATGGTTTCATTAGTCACCGAAGAACATTTTTCGCGGTTTCTAAATTTGCCGTTATATGAAAGTAGGGGACGTGCAATAAGTGTTTAGATATACGCAAATATTTTAGTTAATTCCATTATGTGAAAAAGTGACTGTAGGTAAATGCAACATATCCTGAGAAATCCTTTTGAGGACTCTGCAATTGGACGATATTGCTTTGCACTCATGTTGAACGAAAAAAGGTCACTCCCTCGCACACTCTTCTGTAATTCGGTTCTTTTATTTAAAAGTTATTTATACAATCGATGAGATTTTTGTTTATAAAAAAATGGAGATCCACTTAAGTTTTTCGTATAACTTTGATATATGTTACTCGATCGGTACGTAATAATTACCAAATCGAAGGCGAGACTTACTGTTATTGATTTATGATAATAATGTGATTAAAATCGTTCAGATTATAAACAAATTATTTTAAAATAAAAAAAATTTGAACAACATTTTTTGTAATTTTCCTATATTTGCAATTTTTAAATTGTATGTATAAACATAAGTAAACTAATTAGTGTTTCTAGAAGTTGTGCCTGTTCAGTGCTTTCATAGTCATTCGCATAAACAAAATTTGTCCACGATGATGGAAAATAATGGCTTATCTATAAAAGCTACCGAAATTGTTCCTAAATTTGCAAAAATTTCCAAACTACATATAGCTAATATTAAAAAAAAAATTAGAATATTTGGAACCAGCGACCTAAATGCACGCCAGCAATATTAATGCTGTTCTTTACATCGTTTGACTATAGGCCAGTGCAATTATCAAAAGAACAATTAAAAGTTTATTGGAAAAATATACATTTGAGATTAATGATAAGCTAAAGGGCTGCGAGAAATGATATTTGACTTTATCCTTTGCGTTAACTGATTCATTATCTAATAATATGTACCAAACCTTTTTGCCGAACCCAGAATTTTTGACATGGTCTTATTCGACTAGTGTGCTGTGGGTCACTTGGCGGTCGATGCGCGGGCTCTTACAATTAAAATAACAGACTAATATTTTGCAGGCTTATTGTTGGCTTCATGGTGCAATATATTTTCACTATTACCAAAGGATTTGAGAAAAATTAGATTTTCGACCCGCCCTAATGCCTACATCTCTTTGCAAGTATAAGTTAATAATTTGTTAAAGTAGGCAAAAAAAGGTCAAAGTGCTCGTATACACATTCACATCCACGAACTTAATTTGATTTGGTGTTGTCGAAAGTACGTAATGCAAGGAAACGATGGAATCATAAAAACAACAATGGTGCGAAGACGCTGTCTAGTGGTGGAGGTGTCATGCGTTATATTTGTGTGTTAATACATACATATGCATTCATTATACATATACGCATGTACATATGTACCCTGCAGAAAAAAACGTATCATTTGATAAAAATAACCCACTTGTAGTTAGCCTTTTTGCGGGATTCGTATAAAATATGTAACTTGTAGTTAGCTACAAAAGGCTAACTTGAAATTAGTTGACAAGTTTTCTTTAAAGGCGTTTCTATTTAAATATCCTGCACTTCGCAAATACTTTTTCGAATTGAGGACAAATAAAAGGGAGATCGAAATTTCATATTATCATTTTGAAGTTAGGT
The DNA here is from genome assembly GCF_001687245.7 of Rhagoletis zephyria. Classification (NCBI taxonomy): domain Eukaryota; kingdom Metazoa; phylum Arthropoda; class Insecta; order Diptera; family Tephritidae; genus Rhagoletis; species Rhagoletis zephyria. Next base: position 209,366 of record NW_016157484.1, read on the forward strand.
CTTAAGGAGTTCGAATATGGGACCACCTACAGCAGAATATGTAAACAAATATGAACTGCAATAAAATAAATAAATTTAAAAAAATATAAAAATAAAAATATTTTGGTTTTCCTATTGATACTTTATGTCCAAAATTAGTTTGTTACAAGTTAGTTAGATCAAATGCAGTGGTAACCACTCTTGACCATTTCGCAGCCATCGCCATAGAAATATACCTAGTTAGCTTTCGTCAAACAGAATATACAGATAATAGTGACTTTTAGCTTCTTCCTAATCAACTTAAAGTTAACTTATAGTTAGATACATTTCCTGCAGGGTATGTATGTACATATGTAGGTTTATAGATGAATATCTTCGTTTGATGCCTATTCCACTAAGCGTCATTCCCTCCGCATTACCCAGGAAAATATTGCACTGTTGGCAGTCGGTCCCTAAAAGCCAAAGGCCAACGACTATGCTCTGATTCAATTATTGTCCTATTGTAAATATGATTTACAGGATATACTCAAGCCTAAGGGCTACAACAACAAAAGCTGCTGCGGCTAAATTGAGTAAAAAAAAAATAACTACATACATTTGTGCGGAAAACATGAACAAATATAGGTACACTCAAAGTTGAAAGAGCTAGCGAAACCATAACTTTAGTTAAGGAGTTCAAACACGCATACATGTAAGTACTTTACATGCCCAGTGGGACCGGGACTATATATGATTTTCCGAAAATAATTCCTTTTTAGGTACTAATTTCCAATGACCGAGAACAAATAGTATTATCGAAACTAAAAGTCGCTCTCGTAGCTTTGTTCTCAAGAACGCTTAAAAACCTAAACCGAAGTGGGAACAAAACCTTCGGGAATATTTTTACAAGAACGAAAGTGAGAAAAAAACTGTCGAGAACGTTCTTAACGGAAATAATGTAAGAATAAAACCCAGTGTAACGTTCTCAAAGAGAACAAAATGTGAACAATAATTTCGGGGACATTTCTAAGAGATTAAAATGGGAACAAAAGTCGCTGCAACGTTCTGGCAAAGAACAAAACGGGAACAACAATCTAAGGAACTTTCTCTCGAAGAACCATTTGGGAACTAAAATCTCAGGAAATTTCTGACAAAGAACGAAACGGGAACAAATCTTCAAACTGCTCTCAAAACTTTTGTTCCCATTTGGTTCTTTTGTAGGAATGTGTTTAACAATAAATTTTGTTCTAATTTATTCATGAGAAATTTGAAGTACATTTTCTGTATAAAAAGTGAAAAGTAATGCATTGTTAGGTCGAAAAGGTGAAAAGTTCAAGGCTAAAATCAACATTTTTAATGCTTTGACTTTAGTTACTTGCTTGACTTTTAATTGCGAACGAGGATAAGAAAATCTCTACAAAATTCTCCAAACCGACAAAAATAACCTTATACGAAGTTGCCTGAATTGAGGCCGCCTTCACACACTTAATTTCATTTTTTGATCTCGACCTAATTTCAACTTTTGATCAAGGCCTAATTTCACTTTTCAAAATGAGTTATGCCTACGCAAAAATAATGTGTGTAATTTGGTAATAGAAAATGGGGTCTATTGAGAGATCTGTTGAGGGATCAACGAGAGAGGAAGGGCAAATTTTCTTAAAGTTTGGACTGTGCTCTTTCTAATAGGTGGGGTTTTAAGTGCAACACGCCCCCCCGTTTCTATTCCCACTACTAAATTATCGTACTTAATACACGCGGCCATAATTCACGGAAGATTTTAGGTTTTTGTAACTACTTCTGAGTAGAAAAAGAACCTTGTTATAAGTATGTATGTACATATATTTTGAAAGCAATCAAGTCCGACTGGGTATGAGTATTTAAACAACGATTTGAGTGTAAGAAGCCATCATTGACGCTTTTAGTGACGCTTATGTGTCAACATTACTACCCACATACAAAAACAGCCTAGGCATGTCGGGGTGTAAGTAGAAATATTTTACTATGGTCGACGATAGCAACAGCTTCAGCAACATTAGCTATGCAAACAACAACAGCCATAATGATTATGTCAGCTAAAGGTCATAAAAACTAGAGAATTATGCTTGCAACACAACAACATCAGCACGGAAATAGACATGGTGTGACTACAATATTCTCCAGCCGAATTGTGAAGCCCATGCTCGCTGATCAAATGCTATTCATAATTCTTTGTGTGCGCACTATTTTTATGGATGTGAACTGGACGGTGCGGTGCGGTGTAGCCACATATCTGTTGCCTAGTGAAATGTTGCGGAATTACTGTTGCAAAAGCAATTAGACGGACACATTCTATGCCACTGTCCATCAAAGAGTAGGGGATGTGTGATAAGACCAAAACGACGGCTGAGTGGAAGATCGACCTATTTCGGCAGCCAGTTCGAAAACGCCCATCTCAGAAATTTTCTCAAGAACGATCTATTTCAGAATTCGCCCTATCTCATCATATTTTCAATATATTTTAAGTTGAGTAGGGCATTTGCTTATATGCTTTTTATTGAAATGCACCGAAGATCCCTACCTTACTGCTGGGAAGAGTGACCTTTATAGTGACAAAATGGTGATAGCATTGAATAGGGGTTAATATTTTAAAACTATACTATCCATTATACAATAAAATATTATAGCCAGTTGAGAAACGTTATTATGTGCACGCCTCACAAAATTAAGTTCGCTCACATCGAATCAAACGCACTATCGGAGCAATGTCCCAATACCGGAGCATACTCCTAGTAAGACCAAATTGATGGGGCAGTATGTTCAAATCGCTTTTATTATTCCCACAGGGAGTAGAACTTTTTCCTTAGATTGTATTTTATGTGCGCCTTTATTGATTTGATCTTCTGTGTTACGGCATGTTCGACCCCAAAACAAAGCGCCGTAAAAATGTTGCAACAAATTCTTTCGCTTGTTCACTCATTCAAGATTTTTACAACACTTTAATACACATGACTACAAATCAGCCAGAGCTCAGTTCAGAAACCAGGACAGCGTAGCGTTCGTAACTCAATTCAATTCGCCTAAGTTGCGTACACTTCATTGCGTTTGTCTCAGTTTTGTGCCATATTTTAGTAGACAAATATACTTAAGTCTTCGGGTTGCCAGCTAACATTGTCTTCTCTACAACCACTTGTCGTCCTTGTGACATTAGTGACTTTTCTTTTGTATTCGCCTCTGGCTTCTTTTTTTTCCTTATTGGATTTTACGAGTTAAATTTGGCCGCCATTTTTGTCTAGTCGCCGGCAAAGTTTTACCTCTGCGAAAAGGCACGAATTCATAAGAAAACGAGTAAGTTATAAAAAAAAAAAACTCACAACCGCATGTATCCACTTTTGTGAGTGTATAGAATAAATCCAGCATTATCTAATTGTGTAGCGTCGAAGCGTAGAAATGTTTGACGCAATAAATGCCTGTGGAAAGGCGAGCTAACCAAAGTGGGTTAGGCGATTGGCCTTGCCTATGGTGTGTACGTGAACGCCAGATCTGCGTTATATGGTATCATGTGTGTTTATATATGTATGTACAAATATATGTACATACATACGAGTAAGTAACAATATTACCGGGTGTAAGTCCAACGTTGGGACACGCATCAACCGGAAAAAAGCACTCAAGCAAAGACGCTTTATTATTTTGAAATAAAATTTATATATTTTTAGTGGAAGTCATAAACATGTAAGCACATACAAACACACATAGAATAGAAATACATATAAGGACATGTATCCGCAAAGATGTAATAGCACTAAATAGCTTTAGCAAAGAAGAAGGAATTGTTACAAATGGAAATGGAATGGAAGATGTAACTTAACTAGAGACAAGCCTTATACAAAGAAGCACATGTACCTACATACATATGTACTTATTGTAACTAAATCTCTAGTTCTGAACTGGTGCGCCTATAGTTTATTTAGACCCACTACTGGTTCGCGATAAATCTCTTTTGCATGCAAGCAACTGGCGAATTTAGCACGGTGATGTCACAGGAAGTGGAAATTGTCCGCCGGTGAATTACCTTTTCTATAATTCCGAATAAGAATAGACTGATGTTTGAAAAGTAAGTCTTTTTGCCTTTCCATGGTAGCGGATTTTTAAATATTTGCAAAGAAATGTGTTTTCAATCTGCAATCAAGTTTGTTTGAATAAAAATAATTCAAATTGAGCATTTTAACCGACATACACTGCCGGCAAAAAGTATTGGCACAGCAAATTTTTTCACAATATATGCAACAATTTTTTTCTTATATTTTTCCGCCAATTTCTTATAAAAATATGGCTCATTCTACAGCAAAAAATTGTACATATAATTCCTAAATTTTGTACAAAACTAACGAAAATGCAGCAAATTTTCATGTAAATTTTCAACTTTTTAATCAGATTTTTTTTAAGTTTTTTGAGTATGCAGATTTGTAGCCCAATCAATTTTATTATAGCTAGTAGCTAGGAATTATCGTTGATTTTTGGCAATTTTTTGCACGCAGTCTCTTCCATACAAAAAAAAAAAGTGTTTCGAAAATACTTTATATGGAAAAAATGCAAAACACCTTCAACAAAAAAACCCCAAAAATAAATGCGATTTTTTACTAACTCCGAACTTGCATTTTTTTAATAGAATTTAATGGGCTACAAAACCGCATATTCAAAAAATTTCTAAAAAAAATCTGATTGAAAAGTTGAAAATTTGTTGACTTTTCGGGAGTTTTGCACAAAGTTTAGGAATTATATTTTTATGTTTTTTGTTGTATTCTTATAAAAAATTTTCGAAAAAAATTAGAAAAAATTTATGCATATATGTATTGTGAATAATTTGCTGTGCCAGTACTTTTTGACGGCAGTGTACCTTTGGCTGTAGCTGAGTTAGCAGAGGTGCTTGCTGTAATTGGTAATGGCGTTTTCTTTTCTCGAAAAAAAAATATGTCACCTTCTTATGTGGCAACATTATCAGAGTGCAACATTTTAATGAAAGAGCACGCAATATGCATGTGAAGATGCTGAGAAAAGAACACGAAAACTTGACAGCCCTGGTGCAAGGCAGAATAAAAGCAACATTATTTCGAGGAAAGAAAACGCTATAAGATTCCAGAAGGTGCCAAGATGTTAAATTGTTTAAAAAAAAATGTTGTTTTGTATTAACAAACTATGAAAAAGCATCTGCGAAGTGCAGAATTAAATTGTATTTGAACGAGAAAAAGCCGCCAAACAAATATATCTTTAAAGTGAACAAGCCACTCGCGGCATCCCTTTTTCGATAGTTCCGAACTAGTTCTAAGCTCATCATCTTAAATAAAGTTTTATAATCAAAAGTTTTGTTAGTCCATGGGCTTTATCACATTTTCTGTGACCATTTTGGATTCAGCAAATTTGCATATCACCGAAAAGAAATGGCTAACAATAAAATAGGTCGTTCGGTTTTTTAGAAAACGACACATTTCTAACTGTTATTGCTTCGTGCAATAATATATAATTTTTAAGAAAAAGTGGACTTGGCAGCAACTTTTCACTCTTAGCAAGCGATATATAATTTTAAAAAGCAGAGTACAATAGATTTCTTTAAAGTACCTGCCACATTTCGCTGCTTTTGAACTGTTGGCGAATAGTTACTATCGGACTGGTTCGTTTTTGACGATAAAGATCTAGTACGGAACTAGATATTTTGTCCATCAATTCGGCTTTTCCCCACAGGCACATGCATTCACGTATTACAATTAATATGAATTATTAATATAGGAGTGCGTGTATGCGTCAGTGAATTACTGAAAATGCTCAACTGCGCAATGCACAATAACTGCACTGAGTAGTCTTCAATAAAATAGCGATTAAATTGGCGATATTTACTTTCAAATACATACTACAACCAATTCCCCTACATTGCTGCGCTCATAAAGATAGAGGTAAAGATAAAGATCTATAGCACTAATACAGTGCCGGCCACCTGAATAGCGTCCTATTTTGATGCTCAGTGTTGGCATTTTTTTCCTTTTATTTATTTAAAATTCAATAATGTTTTATAAAAATATAACATACCGATACTATAACAAAAACCATTTAAAACCTATTTTTAAACTTTATAAAAAGTTTTAATACAAATTTGAAACTACTTAAAAAACAAAATGTTTAGAACTTTTAAGAGTATGCAGTTGTATAGCCCCTACAATTTAAGTACAATAAAATGCAAAAACGCCTGTTGGTTTTTAATAATTTATACATTTAATGAAAATCTGTTGATTTATTAAAAATATTTTACAAAGTTTTAAAATCGGATTTACATGGTTTTTGTTATAGAATATTGTATATTGTTACAAAAAATTTATGAATTTTGTATAAACAAAAGGGAAACTGTGAATACTGACTGTTGAAAAAGGCCACTATTCAAGTGCCTGCACTGTATGTATATGTATACTATCGGCTATGGCATGCGCACTGGGTTTAAAATTTCCCCTTATCTTTAATCCTTCTCTCTGTACTTAATAGACCTCAATTTTTTTTTAACCAGTTAGAAAGTTTAACCTAGCAAATGCAGAAGCCTATTTACCATTAAACAGTTCGTGGCATAGACTGGGTCGAATTATTCCTTTCTGTGTATCACTGAAACCTGAAAGAGATGGAATGGACCCTTTTACATAACAGAACATAAACAAAGCACTGACACATTGTGCGTTACATTCGATCCTCCTAAAATGCGATTGCCACACCCAGCGTTACAGTAGGACCATTTTTTTTTTATTAAAAATCGCCTATCTAGGATTACAATGCTTTCAGCGGCTCTATTCTGTATCAGTGACAAATTTTTGTCACCGTTTTTTTACGGAAAAATATATGAAAAAATTTAAATTTGTCAGTAAAAAAATTTTGGCACCTATACAGAATTGGGTCATAAGAATATTTTTGGTATATTTAAAAAAAAAACTATCCTTATGGCTGTAATTTGTAGACAATTGGTATAAAATTTCCTGTGGGGTACTATATAATATACATACATAAAAACTCGTACCATTTAGGTTCCATACACGTAAAAATATGTATGAGTAATATGAACACAAGCTGCAGTTTATAATATTCCAGTAAAATTGATAATCTAACTTTCCTGGAACCTGACTGCCAGACTGAGTGAATAAGTTGATGATTTTAATAAAAAAATATATATGTAAATCTGCAGAATATATAAGGCCCTTGCCAAGGACGTTCCGAGCTATATAAATTTCTGGGTGAAAAGTTCTCCAAACACATCTCAACATCTGAGAGTTGGTGAAATCTCTGCAAATGGAAGTGGTAAACGCCGTTTTAGTATAGCGCACAAGGTGCTATTGAAAATCTAGTCCACCCAACCCAATGAATGCCAATCTTTTAAAAATATTTTCAGATATAGCGAGTTAATTTTTGTATGTACTCAGATCCCTTTAGTATATTTTTTTGTGAATTTGGCAACACAAGGGTAATTTATATTTAAAACTAGTCTATATCTATATGTCGAGGTTACCAGACTCGATATATATATATATATTTATTATTAATTTATAATATTACAGTTACAGTTCAGATACCACAATTTTTCGCTGACCAATTCCGCTATACATTTATTTATTTAGTCGTAAGTACCTCACCAGGGTTGCCACTGAAAATTGAAATTGATTTTTAACAAATTTTTGCCACCGTTCTTTTTTTTATTTAACAGTTGTCATTCATAAAAACTGGCATTGCACGATATGTTCGCCTTTTATCGATATGTATGTATGTATGTGTTTAAAAAATGTGCACTAAATCGTTCGAAAATTAATGCAATAAAGTAGATTACACGAAAGTTTTATTTATTTTTCAAGCAAAAATCTACTAAAATTAAAAAAAAATTAGCTTTTTACCATCCCAAATTTTTTCTATAAATTTTGATAATAATTTAACAAATTGGCAACCCTGTGCCTAACCCTTTGACCGTTTATCGCGCTAACACCTCGTCGTCTGAGTCAGAAACTTTACACCTAACTAACCTTTATTAGTAGCTCAGTTGCATTCGTTGCAAAACCATTCGCTGTTGAAAGCATTGTGTTTAGTATATTTCACTTGTAATCGCTCGAACTGATAAGAAAATGATATTAACGAAATACGATTTGCACGCGTTCAAGGAAGGAGAATGTGATACTATCATTTTAAGAAACTCCGATTTAAAGCAAAGTGATGTTAATATAATAGCTAAAAAATTTTCGCGTTTAGCTTATTTGGATTTATCTGACAACGGGGAAATTGGTAAAAAAAAAGTGCAATGAAAATTAAAAGAACAACAATTGCATTGGCGTTCGTTACCTTAATAAACATATGTACATATGTGACGCCGCACGAAGGAACACACCTTAGGGTCTTTTGCGAAATTTTACAGGATTTGCACCACGTTAAAGATAGGGATGCAAACAATGCATCGGTGTTTTTGAAACATCGATGATATCGGTTCAATATTCGATATTTGCCGTTGATGTTAACAATTTACTAACATCGCGAAATTGACGATAGATCGATGGCAGTTTTACCGATGTTTTAAATATCGGCTTTAAAGTGACTCTCCGGCTTTCTCTTTATTCAATATTGCTTTAAATTGTAAAACATCGGAAACCATCGATTTATCGATGTTTCTCTGGCGATCTATTTTAGACTCGATGTTCTTTTCTCCAATGCATCGAAGCAGCGATCTATCGATGTTACTGCTCAAAATTTGCATCCCTTGTTAAAGATCAACTCAAATTTAAAATTATGGATGAAAACCAGCGTTGCCGTTTTGATACAATTGTATCATTTTTGATACCTTTATTCTAAATTTTGTGATTTGATACTTTTTTGTTTACAAATGCCCCATTTTGATACCTTGGCTGGCAGAAATTAATTTTTGAAAACTATGAATAATATTGCTAGTTTAAATGTAAATATTTTTTTTTTTTGGATGTGGTAACTCTTATAAGGGAAAGACAACCCGGAATTTCTTTGCAAACGCCGCTGTTATAGAACCCCTAAACACGGAACCTAGATAGGTCGTTCACTTTTCTAACTAAAAACTGTCAACAGTGACGTGTGTGCCAAGACACTTGTGTACATATGCTCTGACTGTTTGTCTGATGACAGGAGATACTTCGTTTTGTCCTCATTCACCACCAGATCCACAGGCTTTGCTTCTCGAGAAGGCAGAACAGGCGAAGCTTTTTTTTACCACAACAAGAACGATTTTATCACAACAATAACGATTTGCCTCAGTAGGTTGTCGGACGTTTTGTTGTGGAAGCTGGATTTTCCGACGGTGTGGCCAAAGATCCCTTCATTGCCCACCGAGGTATGTCGCTCCAAGCGCTTGGGTGTATCGTCCTTCTCTTCCGGCGAGACGTGGGATCAACTGAGCGAGATGCTGAATTATATCACTTTGATGCAGATTGTGTCCAGATGCTCTTCCACTGGTGTGAAAGATAGTGCTCGGTGACGGGGTCTCTCTTCAACCACAAATACAACATTGAATTTACGCTGTAGAAGACGTCGCAAGGTCCCAAGAATTTTTTGTCTTCCACTGTCCATCGCATTCCTTGTAGGGTGGTGATGCCAGCCTTTGTCTTCACGATGGCATCAACCAGCCGGGCAGAGGCACTTTACCCATTCAGGAGCCGAAAAAACGCCATTTTGTATCCGCGATTTTGAATTTTTAATAAGAGATTTCGAATTCGTAATCATCGATCACAAAAACTCTTAGATACGAAGTGTAGTGAAGTTTGAAAAATCACATGGTAATATTATTTTGATCTAATCAGCATAGGGGTTGTTAAGGGTTGTTCTTCCCCTTAATAACCGTAATTGACTTGATCTAGAAAAACGGTAAAATACGCGACCTTTGTTTAAGTCTATACTTTCCGAAAATGCTTTATTTTTTCATGGGTGCAAAATTTATTCGCACAGTGCATATCCTATATTTAATGTAATAGATGATAAGCATTTAAATGTGATCATTTTACCAAATCGAAACCAAAAATTGATTACAATAATAAAGAAAGTGATAAATAATAACATTAATTGTGCTACTTACAGATTCCGTTAAACTTATTGACCCGGTAACATTGTACCTTAGAAATTGTACAATTATGCGCGATATATACTGCCGGTATGGCCGTAGATATCTGAAAACCCTAGACATTGCCGGCTGTTCAATCAATCTTGAAGAACACCTCATTAAACGTGCATACCCAAGGCTAGAAAACTTGACTCTCAGCTGGAAGCCAGGCATTAAATGGCACAGTGTACTTCGGAAATTGGGAAGATTACGGCGATTGACTATAGAAAGTGTTTGCACCCATACCCATAACCGCATATGCCCGCGTCTCTGCCGACAGGGTTGGACAAGTTTCGTTGTAGCACTTATGATGAGCGAAAAAATAAAGACGATTAATTTCGGCGGACGTCTCGGCGATGAAAACTTTGCTAAATTAAAAATGCTGCCGGACAGGGAGCTTGGATTTCGTATTTGGAACGGTGCTGCTAACTGCTTATCCAATTTATATACTCTAGAAAACTTATACACACTCTATCTGGAGCATACGAATAACGTAACGAATGCAGATTTGCTGAAACTGATTACGAATTGTCCAAACTTGAGGAAAATCACACTTGATCATTGTGATGGTGTGTCGAATGATTTCCTTTTCAGAGCAGCTGAGTTTTTGAAGGAACGCGATAAGGACGAACCACTTAAACCCCGATTGAATTTGGAGTTGTGCGGCTGCGATAACATTACAGAAAATATAAGAGAGGTATGTATGTATACTAAGCACTGGAATGTCTAAGTAAAAGTTCTATAACATTTTCACTGAACTCTCCATCTTTTCCAGGATCCTCAATATGCCCGAGCAGAGTCCGCTATGAGTTTAATTTTATTCTTCGACTGCAAACATCCAACGAGTGACTACCGAAATGAGTAAGTACATATAAAAACGAAGATCGAGAATCCTAAAGTAAAAGCACTAAATCTCTGCTCCACTTTCACGCAGCCTCATCATTCCCTACCCGGCACCAAATGTACAACTAAGCATTTACATACTTTTCGAAATCTTTGGAAGGCTTGAACGACCCCTACACATGCAGCCGTTTGCATCTGTTTGCATCGATTTTGAAAACGTTGCCATCGAAGAAGAGCGACATTTAAAAATTGTTCAATTCTTTAAAGCGAAAATTGTGGACAATAACATGTACGATACCTACCTGCAGATCATAGCTGAGGACAAGAACTTTTTCGAAAATCGTCAACCACCCATTGCTATGCAATTGAAGTTAAAATGTAAGGTGGTTGAGCTTGAAACAATATTTGATGATTTTCCCAAGATTGAGCGAGTACAATTGCTACATTGTGTTATTGATGAGAATAAGTTGCCCAAAAACAAGGAAATCACCAGCGTAAAGAATTTAGAAATAGTGGACGCAAACCCACTTTATTTGTGGACAAAATTGGTGGAGTACTTTCCGAATATCAACGAAGTAAAGTTGAAAATCGCATCATTGAATGAAGTATTGAGTACTAATTTGCTGAATGAAGAGCCCAAATTAAAGGGCCTTACAGTACTGGATAACATCACGCGCCTAACTATCTCGGTTGGTATCAAGGACGATTATGTAAAATTATTAACGGATCTACCGAATTTGAAAATATTCTCCATCCAAGATAACGACCAAATTACGGGTACGATTCTACTCTTAATGCTTCTCTTGTATTTGTTCCGAGTTTACATACACACATGTGTACATATCAGGGACCGTAACAGTTACAACTGTTATTAAAAAAAAAAATGGCTCTTTAGCAATAATTTTTGACTTTTATTTGATTACTCCTTAAATAACACGTATTTCAGATTTTTATTTTATAAATACAAAATAACAATTATTTTTGATTTTCATTTTAATAATCAGCAAATAACAGTTATTTTTGATTTTTATATTATATGTCTTAGATAACTGTTATTGAAAGCTTTTATTCATAAAAGTCAACTATAAAAATATTTAGTTCAGTGACTTTTACTTTCAAAAGTCATCAATATAAATCAGTCACTGACTTTTCTTTTTAAAGTCATACTTATAAGAGTCATTTTTAAGTATACTGCTAAAAATGATCATGACTTTGAGGAATAAAAGTCACTGACTGATTTTTATTGAAGACTTTTGTAAATAAAAATTTACAATAACTGTTATCTAAGACATTTAATATAAAAATCAAAAATAACTGTTTGCACATTATTTAGATAAAAATCAAAAATAATTCTTATTTTGGATTTATAAAATAAAAATAAAAAACTTAAATTTTTTTTTAATTCTGCAAAAAAAAATTACAAAAAAAGTTTATTCTCAAATTTGATTCTCGGTGAAAAAAAAAACAAATCGAGTAGTTGTAGAACATTTCCTTCATAGTAAATTTTTCAATGACAGTTTTCATCAATTACTGTTATGTTCGGTCCCTGGTACATATATATGTATGTATGTAGCATGTGTCTTAAATTTTCTTACTCTAATTTCGTTAGGCAAATACATTTCCGAACTGAATAGAGTAGAGGAGCTGCAGCTATATCTTTGCGAAAATTTAAACAAATATTATTTATCTGATATATTAAGTTGCCTATCCTTAAAATCACTTGATATCAGAAAATGTTTTTATACATCCGAAGAACATTTAACGTCGGTACACCTTACGAATGAGATGTATTTAAATTGCGAAACGCTCAGCAAAATCAAAGTTGACTGGCAAAATGGGGAAACAATTATGCTAATACAAATTATTAGCACATTAGTGGACCTTGAAGTGAGCGATTTCATGTATTCTACAATCAGCAGTGATCAAACCGATTTTGCAGAGCGATTTTTTATGACACTTGCCCAGCGTACAAATATTAAAAAGCTTACACTCGAAACTGGTGTGCTAATTAGGAATCTTAATTATTTGGCGCTTTTGCAACACCTAACACATCTGCGCGTACGATATAGTCGTAATTTTGAAGTGACACAGAACTTTTATGAGACTATTGGAAAACTAGTTAATTTGGAATATTTGTACTTGGAAAACTGTGAAGGTTTGTTACATATTGTAGAGAAATGTACAAATCTCAAAGAGGTGAGACTGATTAAGATAGATGATTTCTCTACCACTTTGATTCGTGATCTTGTCAAAGTGTTGAGGCAAGCACGCACCAAGGAGCAGCTTCCATTAAAATTATATATCCTCAATAAGAACAAACTCCCGGCTTTCATGTACAGCGAGCTCAAAGGTGATTACTCGCAGGAAACAATTGTTCTTGGACAAGAGTATGGTTTCGACGAACGATCAGATACAGAAAGTAATGATGCTGATGGTGTAAGTTTCTATTAGGTTTTATATTGCTTTATTTTTTGCTTTCAAAGCTATTATGCCGCGTTTACATTATTCCAATAGCACACCTGTCCGGTATGTTGGTTCGTTAATGGCATTATGTAAACAGGCAGCGGAATGAATTGATTCCAATGACTGAATTCTCGATCTTTTTTTTTTTTAAGCTTTAGTGCATGTATTATAAATTAATATTAATATTATATTATAATTTAATTAACAGATCACTGATATTAAAGATTACATACAAATTGTCAATGTGAAATTTGAAGGCGACCGGGCAAATTCATCATTCGATTACGAGGAATTCATGGATGAAATGACCACTTTTGATTGAAACATGTTATTCGTTGAAGAAAACAAGCGATCGCGAAATGAAAAAGTGAATCTAAATATAATTGTATAGTTTACAGACTAGTTACTTACATTACATCTTTTTTATGGGGCAATTCACGTCAAATGGCCCAAGTGCGCTGAGTGGTGCAAAACAAGAATGGGAAAAAATATTTGAAAACTATAATTTTTTATATATAATGTACTGGCTATCCGCTGATGTTATGCGTTTTCCAAAACTTTCCCATTTTTATGGCGAAGAGTCGGAACGATTTTTTTTTTTATTATTCTCAATAACGGTCTTTTTTTTATATTGTTTTTAGTCACCTCTATCGAAATGACAGGTCTTTTTATATAGAAATTATTAATAAACAAGTAGGTTTTAAGCAAAAAACCGAATATTTTTTAAATGTCGGGACGTATAAGCAGGTATAAGTGTCCCGATTTTTCATATTTGTACCGATTAAGACCCGATTTTCAGTATTTATTTTTTTATTCATTTATTAAAACTCTTCCTGTACTCTGGCCAAAAACAATTTTTCATACAAACCATGCAGTACTTTCGTTATCACAAAGGACATAGAATAAATATAAGTGAGCCATAAACATGGCCAGCATCCTTATTAGTAATATTTAAATATAATTAATTAAATTATAAAAAATAATACTAATACTCTATAAAAAATCGTGGATATGAAAAACATAAGCTGTAGATAGAGTGGCAAAAATATATGTAAATGATCTACAAATTTTGAAATTTTTTCTTACATGTTTTTTTTAGAGAGCAAGTTATATTTTCATAAAAAAAAAATAACAAACATTTTTAAATATTTTTCTCTTGGTTTTGTTTTAAATAAACTGCCATTTTATTTTAAGAACAAAATTGTATGTTCGATATTTGGCCAAAGAAATTTGATCACCGCAGCTATCATGGCCTCATATATGGCTAATGTGACCAACTATTTCATAGCTCAAAAAAGTACAGGTTACGTTGGGCTAAGCTAACGCCGTGAGCCGATTACGAAATTTCGATCACTGAGAGCTCAGTGTTTGTTCAGAAGTGCGAGCCAAAATGCTTCCATCCTAGTCTCGCGAAAGTGTGGAGATGATTCTACTTCATCTTTCTCTTGACAGCTGATCAGTCGAAATTCCCAGTCTCACCGCATGATTACCAATCGCACAGTGCCCCGTCAGAACTCCCATCACTAGCTCTGAAGAGATAACGTGTTTTAAAGTGCCCTATAAAAACATTTGCTGCAGCAGAGAAACGTCTTCTTTTCCTTTTTTATGTCACAAAAGGACCTAGTTTCCCTTAGCCTAATAGCAGTTCGTGCTACGACAATTCTGTCTGCAATATCCGCAGGCGCCGTGTTCAACATATGTAGTATGTTAAGCGCCAGTGTAGGTGTGGTTCCTATTGCTCCGCTAATTCCTGTTTTACGAGTGTAGCCTTCTCTAGTGAGTTTCACCAGACAAGGGCTCCTTGAAAGAATATAGGCATAAATCTGGTTTCTTAGAGCTAATGCACTAATTTTTGCGATAGACCCCACCTTTTACCGATAGCTCCCCTACAGCGGCAAAGGCAACCGACACCTTTCTTACCCTTTCCTCAATTCTAGGCTTCTACGACAGCCGCCGTTGATGGCCCTCCTTGTTACCTGGTTCAGGTAACCTTAACCAAAGTTCCACATCATCTACATAGGCGATCACCCGACAGCCCACTTTTTCCAGTTCCTCTAGGAGGTCGTTTACAACCGCCATTCAGAACCGGGCAGAGAGAATACCACCTTGTGGAGTGGTCCTCTTGGCTCCCTCCAATCCTTGGAAATGTACCAGGTCCTCACGCAGTTCGCATAAATAGGATCAAACCAATTGCACGACACCTTCAGAGCCTTTTGCAGCTTCGCAGGTATGATGCCATCGGTCCCCGGCGACTTGAATGTTTTGAACGAATTTATCGCCCAGGCCATGTGACGACGATCGTACAAAAGATAGGAGAATTACAGTACCTGGGAGGAGAATCTGTAACCAGTGAGCGACAATTTTCGAATCGCTATCGTACTTTTTGACGCAAAAACATTTATATCCTAGCGATCCGAAAATTGAAGTACAAAATATCGCAAAGAAGTACATTTGACTGTTCTTCGAAGTACGAAAAACAGGAGCGAAAAAGAAGTATTGTACATACGAAAGAAGTACGGTTGGTCACATCATACATATATGGCTGAATTTCACCTGCTTAAAATGCTTGCTCTCAATACAACAGCAACTACAGAAACCGGTAGTAAAGCTTTACGTTTATTCCTTACACCTTCTGTATCTTCAAACCACTATTCATCAATAGATGGCCGCACATCTAATAACTACAATTTTATTATTAATGATTGCCCTGTATTTAGGTTTGAGTCGGTACTACATAGCAGTAGGCAATTTTAGCGCTGAATATCATCTCCACACTGCAGGGTGGTTAATATAACAAATAATCAGAATTGTATTGGTGTGTGACTGGGCTCTAATGGCAGCAACATGTTGATGAGACATATGCTGTCAACTTTGAGCTCGCGGCTTTAAAGCCGCAAGCAGAAAAACCGAATTTTATTATCGAACAAACCGTTCAGTTTTTATTTTTCGAAGTTTGCAAGGCTTTTCTAGCCGTGTTGACAGAACTTTTTGGGCCGACCGGCTAAATTGGCAAAAAAAAAGCGGCTAAAAACGGCTAAAATGTTTTAGTGAAATTTCACATAGACTCTGGCAAAAAACGGCTAAAATGTTTTAGTGAAAATCCACATGCTTTATTTAAAAAAAATCGCAAGAAACGAAAGACTAGTTAACACCATTAATTTATATCGAGTGTATATTCCTCATCATCAAATGAATCACTATTGTATATATCACCTGAATTCATTAATTTTAAGAGATCGTCATCTACAGTAAAATTATGGCAGCATTTTTCTTCACGTTTTAAACCGTATCTTATATATAAAATAGCGTTTAACGTTTTAACGCACATTGGATTTCTTTGCTTAGTTTTTATTATATTCATTGAACTAAATATTCGCTCTACTTCTGCATTACTTATAGGCAAAACAAGAAAACTAAAAACTAGGTTGGAAAGGTCAGCAAAAGGGTTTTCTCCTAGGGCATTTCGAAATTGATAAACTTCGGCCCAAAATTTTACAGTTGAGTCTAAATTACTCCAGGTATGTAACGTTAACCGTTGCCATTGCATCTCTATGGATGTTATTTCGTCGGCATTATATTTGTGTTTTTGTTGCTGTAGTTGAACAAATACTTTTGGTTTAATTACTCTTAATGCATTTCCAACCGAAAAAAGTCAATTTTTTTTAGTGTGGCAATATTTGTAGGGAGGCGTTGGCGTAATTCCTTTATTAAAGTGATAATAAAATAGCGACCATTTTCTCGAATTATTTTCTCGGCTTCGTGGTCAAAAGCGTTTGTGCTTACTTTTGTTTTTAAATACTCTTCAAAACTGTGATAAAACTGAGGAAATGGAGCAAGGTATGGTTCCAACGGGGAGCATATAGGATCAAATGTGTCCGCGCTAATAACCACTAGGGAGCATAGATGCGAAAGTAAAACATTGAGTTCATTAAAAATCTTCATTGGGTCTGCATTATTGCTTTCGAACAACTTGTTTACTTTTTGCACCTGAAAATTAGGCAAATAGTAAAATCGGCTAAAAACGGCTAACTTTTTTTTACAAACCGGCTAACAAATCGGCTGCCGGCTAGATCGAATTTTCTCCGGCTAGTTGCTATCAAAACCGGCTAAATCTAGCCGGAAAACGGCTAAAATGGCAACGCTGTTTTCTAGTTTAAGGGAAAGCTCCTAAATACATAGTTTTAAAATTATATCTTAGTTTATATGGGGATGCACCGTATATTATATGTGATTCCAATAAATGAATGTTTGGCGCTAAAACGACACAAAAGCATTTTTTGGCGGGGTTTGCGATTGTCTGCCGAGGGGCGACCGCTATTTAAAAAAAACTTGTTTTGATGTTGCTGGGACCAGAAATTGAACCATAGATCTCCCGTAACAGCAGCACTCGGCTACAGCGACAAGAGCACAAAAGTCAGAAAAATTTAAACAAAGTATAAAAGTTAAAATAAGACCAAACCTGAGTTTTTCACCGATTTTTATTTGTTTTACTTTTGACATAAAAAAACTTTGTACTTATTTTGTTATTTTCTAAATAAAAGCTTTCTCTACGGGTAATAAATCGAATCAAAAATAGTTATTAAAAACTCATAAATCTAAAAAATCGTATTTTCTGACATAAATCGACAGGTTTCGAGCCCCAAATGACCCATAAAAAATCTATAAAAATAGGGAATAATATTTGCCATACAAACGAATAAAATTTAGGGATAAATGTCAAAAAAAAAAAAGATTTTCGATGGGCACCCTAATGTACATATGAACAAAAACAACAGTAAAATTGTCTAACGAACCTTTCCCTCATTTCCACCTTATCACACGAAAAGAATGCCTCAAGACTGAAATTATTAAATGTACCCGAAGCACCGATGATGTAATACGTAGGAACACATGTCCTATGCATGTACGCGAGTTTGAGTCAGTGTGTAAGTACCCTGCAGTAAATCGCGCCTGGTTCAAAACTAGAGCAGAACTAGCTCATTAAGAGACGGTCTAGTTCTCGATCTATCCCAACGCAATGCTTTCAACTGTATCTTTTTACACATGGCGATGTCCAACGCAGTGACGATAGCCCCCGTCTGTAGAACTTCAGAACGCACTCTAAAATGGTTTTGTCATGGGTAGTTCTGAGATGCTTCAAAAACTAATAGTTCTGCGGTAGAGTGAAAGTGGTTTCCATCCCATAACTTGGAAGGCGAGGGCACGTGTACGCTAAAGATTTTCGTCCAATCAGCCTAACTTCCTTTGTTCTCAAAACTTTTGGTAGGATTCTAGACGCGCACGTCCGCAGGTACTTCCACGGCGATTGTAGGTCTGAGGCACATATTTACGAGGACGATCCACTGAGACAGCGCTTCATGAAGTCATTAAAACAGTCGAGAGATAAAGCTGTATCCTCTGGTGGCCTTTCTCGGCATAGAAGGAGCCTTTAACAATGATCGGGTAGAAGCTATCAAAAATCTCTGGACGAATGGCTTATGGCGATGCCTCGCAGCAGAACAATTTCAGCTGAATTTTGAAGCTAAAAAGGAACGTTAGTAGGGGCACTCCTCAAGGTGGAATGATCTCTCCAATTTTACGGCTTAGCACCATCAACTCAGTACTACTCAAGCTCAACCAGGGTGAGTAAAAGTTGTAGCCTACGCAGATGATGTAGTGCTTTTAGTAACCGGGTTATTTCTATTTGTGGTGAGTAACATCATGGATGGGACTTTAGCAGAGTTACGCCATTGGGCTGAGCAATGTGGCCTTAGAGTAAACCCAGAGAAAACAGAATAAATGGAGAGCCTTAAAGAACCAGTATAATCATAAAAAACTATGCAGAGTTCAGAGGGCATTATGCGTAGGGACGCAGATAACTAGATATTTGGAAGTTGAGAACAAACGTGCATAGCAGTATAATTTCTCGATTGCCACCTAAGATGAGACTGGCTACCGATTACATACGACTTGAAGTAGAGTTTTCCAGACCTTTCAGAGACATTCTTCCGTCGAGAGCCGACTGGGATGGGGAACTTGATATCTCTGCCTGGATATATTATCTGTACACCGGTGGCTCCAAAACAGAGTGCGGAATTGGAGCTGGCGTTCACTATGAATCCCTGGGATCAATAAGATCAATTCAGCTGATCGATTTTGCAAGTATTTTCCAGGCAGACGTATTCGTGATAACTGAAGGCTGCCGTTTCTTAAAACGTTGTGGTATACGTCACAGCGAAAGCGTATCCATTTTCTCAGATAACCAGGCAGCTATTAAGACCTTGGCATCTTTTACAACAAGGTCGATACTCATCAAGGAGAGTAGGACTCTTTTAAACTCAGTAAGTAGGCAGCCCGATCTAGATTTACTTTAGGTGCCTGGTCAATGCAACATTCCCGGAAACGAAGTTGCAAACGAGTAAGCCAGAGTGCCTTCCACATTAGTCTCGATCGAGGATCGGATCTCACACCCAATTGGAACCTTATATAGAGACATCTTTCTTCACAACCTACCGAAATCGGATCAAAGGTAGCACACGGCAGCAAGCTGCCATATATCGAAACCTATGTGCCCTTTGTACAACCCTAACTTATAAGGAAAACCCAGATCTGACGTTACAAGGATTGTAGCGACTCTTACCGGGCATTGGCCGGTTGGCTTCCACGTGAAAAGGCTGGGCTTCTGTAGAAGCTGCAGAGACGAAAATGAGCAGGAGACAGTAGAGCACCTTCTTTGCTAATTTCCAGTTGTAATGAGGAACAGAAATACTAGACTAGGAGCATAATTGTTCACATCGATTTATCGAGCCATATGGTATCAAAATGGCACTTAGCTGTTACTTGGACTCGCAGCGCATGTGGTGCAAGTATATGAGTACCAACTGACGCGCTTTGCATCCGTTTAGCTCCAGATCACAAACAGTCATGAAATCTGTAGTGCGGAACTAACGCTTTGCGTGACATTCGTAGTTTCGTCTAGGTGGACACCGCAATGCGAAGATATAAATTTATGCCAACACATGCATATACATGCATGTAGTTTCCTGTACGTAAACTTGCAAGAGCCTTAAAAGCCCAGCAGCACACGCTAGAGTACTACAGCGCATGCGCAACGCCACAAGGGTTTTCACTGAGTATCCTAGGTAAGTTGCGAAACGACTCAAGCGTTAGCGAATTCATCTGAGCAAATGTTGTTGTTACACTGTTGCTGATATTACTTTAGTTACATGACTGTAACCATAGAAGGCAAGGGAACTACATGCATAGCTGCTGCTCTGAACTCCAGCCCTCAATCGAGAGTACCTTAGGACAAATTTTAAAATTACAAAACTGAACGTCAGTGAGGATGATGAGGATACTGCGGAAACACAGCAGTGACGGCCACTAAAGCAACGGAACGAGGCCAATCAGACGCGCACAAGGACGAAGTGAATGCAGAAGAAGCGAATGAAACAAACACACACACACACACAGAAGGCAACATATCACCCGAGGGCAATACAAAGAACATGGAGAGGAGCAAAAGCGGTGGCAACGGTAACGGCAAAAGCTACATACTGGAACAGCGAAGCAGCGGTGAGCCGCTCCTTATTCTGCTGCTGCTCCTGCTACAGCAGCGGGCAATGCCATAGGGGCATTCATGGCACTGAATGACAATAACGAGACGTACAGTGTGCTGGTGTTGGGAACAAGATTGAACGAAGGATGAAGGGGTAGCTTGCTTTGCTTAGGGCAGTATGTATGGATAGCAGAGCAAACAGTGCAAGCAAATTGGAGTACAATGGGAGAAAATGGAAAATTTCCATTGAAATATGAACTTAAAAATAATCCAGCTTGAGTAGATAATAGAAATTACGGCAGGTCTGTTAATAACGAAGGCTAAAGTAATGAAAAGAGATCGAAGTATGGATAGGCAGAGACTATCATAATTTAAAACTAGCATTTTATCCATATGACATTTAAAAATACACCACTGTGTTCATAAGAAAAATTTTCGTATAGACTCAGAATAGTTCAACCATTCGGTACGGTGGCGATGAGGTATGTATATGGTGCACATTTAATAGCTTTATTCTTGTCTTTGGTTTGCTGCTTAAATGTGCCGCTGGGTCTTTTGGCATTCACTCACCGCAGGCACATCTTTTTGCTTGCACACGCAAAGAAGGTGAACTCACTCTCTTACTACCGCTTCATCAGTGTGCTGAAAATTTGCCCATGCTGTTAAGTATGCAACAGCGACAAAGGAAGCCAAATTTGCTCTAAGCTTTGCCGATCGGAAAGTACTGTCTACGCCTGAAAATTGGAATGGCATGGAATTTCAGCCCTGAGCGCAATGGGAAAAGGGAAAGAAGAAAACGAAAGGAAAGGAAAAAAGTAAATTTCAGTTGAAGCGAAATAAGAGGCTATGGCAACAAGGCATTGTGTTCAGCTATTTTGGGATTTGAGAGAGGCACCTCAATTGTAGAAAGATGATTGAATTTAATACTTTGGATAATACAATTCAAACAGACTCCGGATTACTTGGTGTGCTTTAGGTGGATTGAAGAACTCTCATGTGTGCTCCATTAACTGGATTATGTGTGTGAGTCAGCTTATAGAGCACATAGTATACAAAAGCCGTACAGATTTCATCAAATACCCTGCAGGAAATATTATCTTTTTCTTATCTTGGTTTGTGCGTTAGACAAAGGACTGGCATAGTGAAAAATTGGTAGAGCGTGATTTATGTTCGTTGAGAGAGGCCTCTGCTTTTCAATTGCCTAACCACACCAAAGTAGCACATTTCGGCTAGATATATTCTTCGCTAGATCTCTAGGTTGATACCCCAGGCATATTAAGTCCATTAATAAATTGAAGTCATAACTTCCAACAGTAGCATATGAGTCTGAAGCTGGAAGAGCTTCGTCGTCCCAGTTTTCTCTTCCGTCGGGGCATGGGCGAAAATAAGCGAGATATTAAAGAATCTAACTTCAATGAGGATTTTAGTTCGACGTCCGTTTACCTGGGATGAACGACAATACTAGTCACCGGAGTTTCTCATCGAATTTGCGCTCTTTTGCAAGGCCGAACTTGTTTCTTGTCTTGGTCCGCATTTCTTGGATGGTGGATGTTAGCCTTACAGGGCAATTCTGGCTACCGTCTTTCAACTCACCACATTATATTAAAAAAAGGGGGGGACGGAATCCGCCAGCCGAGAATCCGACCTTTCGAAGGGCACACCTCTACTCACTCGGTCGTTGCGACCGCTGGAGCGACGAGAGCTGAGTGCTTTCTCTCAAAGCCGTTTTTCCCCAAGAGTGGTGAATGAGAGAGCTTTTTTTCTAAGGCTTTTGTGCTAGAATAACAAAAGTCTTTCGAAGTATCTTGCCATCTGTCTTTCCTTTGTCTTTCGAGGGACTTTTTACTATCTCTACGGATCTCATCCGAGACTTGTTTGGTTCTTTCAGTGGGGATTTGTTAGGTTGCTACCCCGGGTATACTTGGTATATACACCGGAAGTCGTAAGCTGCTCGAACCAGCATCGTTTTTGGCCAATAATGAATGACAACCAAAAACCTTCCATACATGCGTGCACTTCCGCAGCCGAAATCATCCTCCATTAACACTATCAGCACCAGTAATAAATTATATTTAAAGCAGTCGGAAGATTCCATGTGTCGCAACGTTTGACGCAGCAATCAATAGCCAGCTTCGGAGTATTCATTGACGAATTTTAAGCCGAAAAAATAAAATGTCGATTCGGAGTAATGCAGAGGGGACTAATTTTACTACGCGCGCAAACAGAGGCTTTTTTGTGGGTTCCCAATAGGATCTTTTCTTTATTCTAATCCTCAACTAGACTAACCCTTTCAATTTTTTCATTTTTGTTGCAGAACAAATTGCAAGTCATAACTGTTATATGCTCCCCTGAGAAGTTCGTAGCCGGCTTATGCTAACCCAGTCGGTATACCGTTTTTTCCGGAACCTTTGTCTTGTCACTCCTTGCTATTCTGCTTTGTGATAAAACGTTCGGTATTTCCTGCATGCCAGTATTGTTAGCTTTTCGCATCAGAGTCTTTATGCCTTTGTTTTCCTTTCTTTTGAAAACTAGTACATCATCCTCTCTGCCCATAGCTCTATTACATCCTGAATGCCTTGGTAAGATTGTGTAAAATTTTTCAGCCACTTTATTAATTTTCTAATAGCGGTCGCCTTTCGCCAAACATGGTAAAACTTCGTTAGTAATCTGTCTCCGAAAAGCTATACAAAACGTCATTTGCTGTTCGGAGTACATTCGCAAATTACCTAAAAATAATTTCTTCGTACAAGGATATAGCAATTAAACATGCAATCGTTCTGCAATCGCCACATTTGCAAGAATTACATTTAAATACAAATTCAGCTGAATTTACAATTGCACTTAAATGGTCGAATTAAAAGCAAACAACTGACAACCAACCAATCAACTGAACCCACCACAGTGCTCCATAAAACGCTATAAAGTTTTACAGATGTTTGCCGTTTTCGATTTGTAGCCGTCATCGATTCGCCACCTCTCGCTCGCTATGTATGAGTTCCGGTCGCTTAAAGAAGAATTTTGCGTGTGAAAGCAACAACAAAGTTAGCTAGCACGGATAGACGATAGCGAGTTTGGTTGTACCTCATTGAGTTCGTTCGTTTCGCCACTCGCTAACTGTTGGCGAATCGATGACGGCTTGTGTTTTTCTCTGCTCGCTATCCTTGTTGTTATTTCCGCATATAAATTTTTCGCTAAGCTAGCAGGGATGACATCAAGCGAGCAAAGAAATGACGAATCGAAAATGGCTATTGTTATACATATTCCGTTGATAGCTACATTTCGAGCCCTAACCGCCAAAAAGACGTAAGCGACATTTTCTTTTTATGATGCCTAAATGCTCTAGGAACATTTCTGCATCAAAGAGAAAATTTCGAAAAAAATGTCGCTCACGTCTTTTTTGCAGTTAGGGCCCGATATTGTACATATATACAAGTATATAAATCACATGTGATATTTTCGCCATTCGCTGATACAAATGCATTGGTATACATACATACATACATAGTTTTATATCAGCGAAAGTAAATGAACATGTAACGTCAATTAATTTCTAGCCATCTTTTATGTAGCAAAGGCGGCGCAGTAACAGGACAACAGTGAATCGACCAACAAATTTATACGTCTGCTCAGACTTTTTGGCGTACCAATCCATCCGTCGGCGTCGCGCAACGTTTATTTTATACAAGAATACTTTCCTTTTAACCGAACGTCAGAAAGTCGCTGAAAAATCGGGTTGAAACTGTGTATACCAGAAAATCGGGGCTGGATATCAAGGTTAACCCTTAACATACCATGCTCTTGTCGGCAACATTATTTACCAAGCTGGGATCTTCTAAAGACTTGCTTGCGCTGAATGGGTTATTATAGTCAAAGTTTTTGGGGTTTGGAGACTCTTATACTCTGAAGATACTATGATTTTAGTTTTATAGAAATATCAGAAATATTTTGGATTATAAAATTCATATACACAGTTTTGGCTATTTTCCTTTTGTTTATTTAATGTTTATTAATTTTTTATAAAAGCCTTGCTCAACTTTGCAGAAAAATTAGAAAATTTTAACAAATTTTAATCGCAATTTCAAATTTTGTATAAAAATTTTAGCCACGTAGTTTTATAACTCATTGATTTTAAGCATAATAAAGTGCATGTGTGAAGCGGCTAGGATATTAATATTATGCCAATCGAAGACACATGTGAGCAAATCCCTTGTTTTTTTTTCAGTGTCACTCCCTTCTATCGGTAAAGAAAAAAGAAACGCTAAAGCATTGTTTTTGCATTTAATTCAATCCATCAAGTGTTTGAACAATTTTAGTCCTGAAACGTTTATTTAGAACAAAAAGTACCAAAATTACTCATTTTTTTCATTGTCACGCGAAAAAATCATAATTGTTTTTTTTTTCAATAACTTTGGGAAGTTTTCAAAAAGAATGTTCATATTAGAGGCAGTGAAAGTTGGCATCGAATACAACATATCTGTGAAGTTTCAAGTGTGTGCCGCCTAATTAAAAAAAAAAAAAAAAATTACAGCATGCCGAATATCTGTCGTAGCTATTTTGTAATTTTTGAAATTTTACGATTTCTTTAATTTCAGCAATTTAAGATACTTCAAAATGTTAAAATGAAACTGTGAAAATGCGTGCCACCTAATGAAAAGAACTACATTGAGTAAAAGATGAATATGATTTGGGAAACTAAAATTCCATTTTTAAAATTTTTATTAGTGAACCCGAAATTTATTCTAAAATTGTTGTTTACACGAAGAAAGTAATGTACATATAATAGTAATAAGGAATACTGTGTTAAAATTTTCCACGCCAATATTTAATTAGTTTTAAATAATATGATTTTTAACTAAGGGTATATGTATGAACATTAGGGGTTATTTTTACTTTTTACTAAAAACACGGGTTTGTTGTAAAACGTAACAACTCGTGTTACATTTTTGTTGTAGTGACGACAGAATAACTTAAAATCACTCTCTTGGTATGTTAAGGGTTAAGTGTAGAAGTTGAAGAGGTAGTGCGGAAATGCACCGCACCTTAGCGTAGACGCAGATGTGTATGAAAACATACTTCTGCCAGAATGTGTGCATCTCGGTGTTGCGGTGACATTTTTATACATCCCTGCTAAGCCCACTCACTTTTGCCCAGCCCATATGTACGACACCCTTGACAGCTCTTTTTCTTTGCTAAAAAATAATATACGTACATATAAGTTCATATACTTGCATACATATGTATGTACACATTTAAGTACCAGTTTCTATATTGAAATATGTGTATGTTGTAATTTCTACCACACACTTAATTACATTTAAGTGGGAGCACTCCATAATCCCGGCTTTAAAGATCCCGACAAGACATAAATAATACAACAAAAAAAATTCATTGCGTCCGGCAATGGAATTGATCACTTGTGCTCAAATATAAACAATTACCACTTCAAACTTGCTTGCTTCTTCCCTGCAAGGAGCCTTACACTGTCCCCTACGAAATCTTCGGCAACCATTTTTACCACCAGGATGAAAAGGGCCTGGCTACAGTCCGTGAACAATCGGAGCCAACTCTATTTCTTGGCGAGCCACAACTAAGTCCTCAATTTCTCAATTCGGCAGTACTTGGCGCCAAGACAAAGAAATGTTGTTGTTAACATAAAAGGCAATTAGCCGGCCGGTTCTAAACTATGCATGAGAGGTCGCAATTAACACACAGTGGACAAAGGTACAGAAATGCCACAACACAGCACTCCGAACTGCCACGGGTTGTCGCAAGCTTAAATCTTGTGCTGTAGTTAATTCTCGATACCATTCCTTCTCACTTCTTTCGATTCCTTCATTCGAAAAAGTCACTTTACGGTTTCAGCCAATCCTTTGCCTCTTTCTAGAATAATCTACTGGGAATTGAGCTACACACATATACATATGTATACAAATGTACATATAAATACAAATATGCATATGCATGTGCTTTTATATGAGCGCATCTCCCGCATAGCAAGGGAGTGAGAAAATGTGTATAAAGTGAGCGAACATTTTTAATAATATTCCGTATGCCTCGAGGTTTTAATTTATGTCACAAAATTATTTTCATATATCGTCGAGGAAGGTACAAGAAAGGATAACACAAACAAAAAAAAAAAAGAAACGTTAAAAGAAATAAGCCACCAGCAGTCAGCTAACTAAAAAATCACAACGTCGAGAGCTATCGTACACGCAAAAGGAAGCAAAATAAAATAAAAAATAGCTGAAGCTTAAAAGTGCACAAATTGCAATGCAACTCAGGCGGATGTCATATATTCCGTGAGGTGGCGGTGCGCTACGAAGGAAGTGCTGGCCATGCAATTCGTGGCTTTAAAATTGCCAGTGAGTCGATGCCGTAATTGGCACACCACCAGTGCATTTAATGCATTTGCGTCGGCGTCACTGTGATGAAGGTTGATAAATTTTTACTCCCTCGCATGGAAGAATGCGTTGCGTTGGCCGTACTCTTAAGTACATATTTATGTGTACGAAGTACTGATTATTTACTACAACCTAAATACCTGAATACATTCGTACTGAATACTAAGTAAATACATACGTTTTTGCACATTACTCATACATACATACATATGCATGCTAATGCGCAAGATTACATATTTTTTTATGCGAAATTGAATTCTGTTCACGCCATATTTTTAATTACTTGACTTAAAGATGCAAGCAGCGAGAGTCAAAAGAGGCAGAAGAAATGGGTTTTTTAAATGGTTTTCCAAGAAGGATAGGTTCATATACATACTTACAAGCATGCCTACATACATACATATGTACATTAGACTGCATCACTCCCCATACAAAAAACAAAAATTGGTACTGTGTTTCCATTGGAATAATAAAATCTATTATATTTTAAGACTTCCAACAAAATATTTCGGAAAAATAATGAAATTTACGTGAACCGGACCGATTTGAAAATACCTGCAAAAATTAAGTTTTTCTAGTAATAGTTTCTTAAAATTTTTTTTTTGAAAAAATCCCCTCAAATGGCAAAATTTGCATAAAACTATTAAAAATAAAAAAATTTGAACGGAATCGTAATAATGAGATTTTTGATGCTGTTTTTTAACTTTTTTCAAAGATTGGTATAAGAAAAACTTGATTAATTGAACCTAACCTCTTCCGATTTAGACTTGTGTGGTATCATTGGAAAGGTATTTTCTCACCCTTTTTATGTCTTTACTAACAAAATATGAGAGAGAAAGGTAGGATGAACGAACGTCATTCAAAGTTGTATTAGGATGTGTTGGTATTTGAAAAAAGGGACATAAATGACAAGTCTAAATCATAATGGTAAATCCATCTTTGAAAAAAGTAAAAAACACCATCAAAAATCTCATTATTACGATTCCGTGGAAAAGATTTTTAAATATTTTTATGCAGATTTTTTAAGCTTAATCTGTTTTGCCATCTGAGCGAACTTTTTTCAAAAAGTTCTTTAAGAAACTATTTTTATTCATAAAAAACTCCATTTTTGGAGGTATTTTCAGATCGGTCCAGCTCACGTAAATCTTAATATTTTTCCGAAATATTTTGGAGGACGTCTTAGAATATAATAAATTTTGTAATCCCGCCGAAAAACTCGCAAATTTTTTTGGTGATGCAGTCTAATGTACATATTTCATTATAATTATTTACACATCTTCAATTGCGCCTCCTTAACCCAACTCTTTAATTGCATATTAATAAATGTATGTTGCCGCTTCGTCACTTTCAAATATTTTTTTTTTGCTTTACACATTTATTAAAACAGTTTTGCATAAAGAACAGCAACACTCAAAAACCCACAACAAATAATTGCGCACAAAATAAGACATTGGCGTTAAAAAAGTATTAACACAGGCCAGCGGGCATAATTTCATCTAAATTAACCGCAATTTCTTTAATTAAAAATTCTCAGTCACAAGGAAATGAAATGTACTGAATCAAGAGTTAAGAAAAGGTAAAGCAGAATACCTACAAATATATATATGTATATATGTATATCTGTGGATATTTGACAAAAACAACTTAAGTCTATTCACGCACAAAGAAAATAGCATATGCCGGCAACGCTCTTTTTACTGTCAGAGCAATCAATTTTAATTAAATTAAAACATGCAGTTGTTGCAAACAGAAACATTTTTAAAGGTTGTGAATAGCAATTAAATAATTTAAAATGTCTTTCGAATTGCACCATTTTTCTCTATGCCATTTTGTATGTCCGTAAAATACAGACTTAAGTTGTTTTGTCAAATGTCTACAGATATGTACATATGTATATAGTTATAAATTAAAATGAAAAGCTGAGATGTTTGACAACGGATGTTGCAAAAGTTCATCGGATTTCTATTTGTGTATTTGAGAAGAGGGCAGTGACAAGTAAATGCAATTTATGTGTGTACGTAGATTTGGCTCTGACCCAACTGGTCAACGCACACACTTACATATTTAGCCAAAAACGATTAAAAACATCTCACCGACTATTGCATAATATTAATAATGCTAATATTTTGGCCAAGCTTCTCTTCCAATTTGTGGTGTGCGTCCTAATGTTAAAACAAGTTTTTCAAGGCAGAAATACAAGCGGAGGTTTGCCATTGCCTGCCGAGCGTCAACCGCTGTTAGATTTTTTTTTCTAATTTAGATGTTGCACTTACATGTAATAGTGTTGTAGTGCCATTTTCATTTTTTGAATCTAAATTTTTATTTTTAAAAAGGATAAATACCTATATTTTTTAATCTAATTTAATTTGTAGAATTTTTTATGTATTTTTTTCTTTTTTAATGCAATTTTCTTTAATGGCTTCGTCATTATTAAAAAAAATATTTTTTAAAATTTCATTTAATATTTAGAAACTTATTTTATTTTTTCTTGGTAAATATTTTTTTTTGTTTTTTAGTTACATTTTCTATTAATTATTGGATTTTATTACATAAAAAAAAAGTTTTTTTTTAATTTCATTTATTTTTTATAAATTCATTTTATTTATTTTTTCATTTATTAAGTTTATTTGTTATTCTTTTCTTGATTTCTTTTAATTTTTGGACTTTATTTTTTAAGGGGATTTTTTTTTAATTTAATTTATTTCTTATATACAAATATATTTAATCTAATTTAATTTTTAAGTTCTATTTCCTTTTCTATGATTGAATTTTTTACTTTTTCTAATTTAATTTTTCTTTATTTATTAATTTTTTTTTGTTTTAAAAAGAAAAATTTCCATATACATATGTATGTTCTTTTGAATTAATTTAGATTTTAAAAAACTTACTACGAAAAGGCGAACACCATAACGCTAAGATCTCTTCGTTAGCAGATCTTTCAATTAGTCTTTCGAAAAACAGTAAAGAGCCTTCAAGACAGTTGCCAGAATCGCCCTGGTAATCTAAAAATTATTCTGTTATTTCGTTGAAGTACAATTAACGTACTCGAGCTGTCTGTCTTTAAGCTTCAATCATACCACCTTCGCACCAACTACCACACAGTGCTTATGCGGGAAGCGCTGCTGTTTTGTTGTAATTTGAGGAAAAGTGCAGCTGATAGGCATCGGGAACATTTTCCATCATGTAAGTATTGCATAAGAGTTGACGAATGCCACCTTATCAGCTCTCCACTACTTTCAGTGTTGCTGCCATTCAATAGGGTGTAAAAGTTAAAATCCGACTACTTCTTCGGCGGCGGTACTTACCGAGCGAGAAATGTGGTCCCACTGCTTGCGTATGTCGTGCTCTCAGAGAGCCGAGTGGCAAATAAATTGGCCATCTATTGTAATTGCAGCATTTCGACGTTAAGCTTTCTTTGCGTTGTTGGACGCACATTTTTTTCAGCACAGAGGCGGCTGCGTACCTAGACTGCAACAAGATAGTGGTCCGAGTCGATGTTTGGGCCTCGAAGTGTACGTATGTATGTCTAAAAACACTGGAAGTGTACCTTCCGTCTATCACAATATGCTCGATTTGGTTTCTGGTTTTTCGATCTGGAGACAGCCCCGTAGCTTGACGGATCAGGACCTCGGCGAAGTCGATCAGCCTCAATCCGTTATCGGAAGTTTCGCCGTGGAGATTAAATTTCCCGATGGTGGCTCCAAAAATCCCTTCCTTGCCCATCTTAGCACTGAAATCTACAAGCACGATTTCGACATCGTGTCGGGGGCAGCGCACATATGTACGCCCTAAGCGCTCATAGTATAGATACTTGGACGCCTCGTCATACTCGGCGACGGATTCTCTCTTCCAACTTGAAAGCCCAATGGCCACCTCGTACGATATCGCCATGTTAAAAAAATACAGTTCAAAACATTTATTTGGGATAGATGCAGAACCAGTGCAGTCACTTTTCATGCTAGCTCGGCGCGAGTTTTGAACCAGTTTGATTTGCTGCAGGGAGGTGTTTATTTGTAGTGATTTTTAATACCTTTGTAGTTGCTTAAGCTGGACGGAAATGCCTGGCGGACATTTGAAAAGGAAACTGGTTGCCATTTATAATTACGCCAAAGACCGTGCAGAGGGGAAAGAGTGGTATTCAAAAAAGGGTATACCCGTACGGGTTATTGGATTGTTTACATTTTTATCTTTCTTTTCATTCACTTTGTATTTGACAGCTCGAGTGATGAGTATGATGAGTGCGTTAAGAGTTTTGTACATACCTTTATGTATATGTATTTACATATTCCTTTGTGTTTTTTAAATTTTTCATAGCGGATACCGCGATGTTATTAGTATGTGTTTTTTTAGGATTGTGTAAATTATTATTTTTTGGATTGTAAAATTGAAGTTGTCGCTGCGGGCGGAACGATTCATTATTGATAATTAAAAACACTTTACTTGATTTGCCAATTGGGATTGTGGTTGTGAAAGCCAAAATTTATTTTGTAAAGAAGTTAGGAAAATGGGTGCGCTTAAGGGGAGGGGGAGGGGAAGGGATTAAAAGAATATATTAACAGGATGTTGTAAAATTTTGCTACCGACACTTTGTATCAAGTGAGTGCTAATAGACAAAAAAAAACGTTGTTAGTTGAAAGTTTGCGAGCGTTGAAAAGTCTGTTTGAAGCAGCGCTTCTTAAGCTGTCGCTATTACTTAAGTAAGAGAAACAAGTATCCAATGTTAATTTTTGCTAAAGCGGAAGTGAGGCAGCGTGCTTTCTGTTGCAGGCAGCTACATACATAGTATATTTGGTATTGTTGTTCTCTTATTAGACGCCACCATTGCCGCGGCTTCATTAACAATCTCATAAAACTTTTATCTAATTAACAAAACTTCAACAAAACGTCAGCGAAATTGCGAAAGTATCTTTGCATTAAAACAAAGAAACTCAAAGCGTTAATGAACCAACAGTAAAATTACTTAATAAAGGAGTCATAAAAATCTGACAAATATTAAGACATGGGCGCTCAACAAGAGCCACGGAAAGCAGATTGTGACAATTGTAGTAGTTGTTTGGGCTTGAATTCTCAAAAAAAAAGAAATACCGTCAGACGAATTCAAAAAGCGAGCATTTTCAAAATGTTTTAAAACATGCCAACACACAGTGATGCATAAGCACACCGCTCACTTTTTGATGGATTTTACCGTTGATGGCTGAAGGCAGACGCTGTCAACGAGGTTGTGTCTTCGGCTTTTGGGTGTGCGGTGGTTAATAATTGTTTTTTTTTTTTTCGTTTTACTGTTTTCAACGCTTTGCCATGCACTTCTTTGGCATACACAACTTTTCGGCTTCTTATAAAATTATTAAAAAGTTTTTTAATAAGCGCTCAACGCTTGTGTAAATAAATATCCTGCGTGCGTTTGCTTCACTATACATACATACATACATACATACATACATACATACATACATATGTACATTTCGTAGACGTTTTTCAAAAGTATATAACTTCAAAATTTATCACATTTGACAATATGCGCTAAAAAATGTTCACCTTTCAGCGAAAGCGGAAGCAAAATGATGATGTAATTTTTTGGAATAAATCTAAAGCAACTTTCCTTTGCCCAAATGTTGGTGCGCATTTGCTAAAAAAATCGTTGTTTGTGTTTCATGACAAACGGCGAATTTTGAGTTAGTACTTTTTTGGAGAACGTACATGTTCGTTGTTGGCATCTGTGTATGTGTATGCTTGCTTGCACACACTTCTGCAAGGGTTAATGCGTTAATGAGATTTTTGACGTAAAATTTCTTCACTGCGTGTAATTTTTAACTTTTCGAAATAAGCTTATCTTAAGTAAACAAGAGTAGAATATTTCGATGTGTGTGAACTTTTCTTACAAAAAAAATTTCTTCACTGCGTGTAATTTTTAACTTTTCGAAACAAGCTTATCTTAAGTAAACAAGAGTAGAATATTTCGATGTGTGTGTGTGCACTTTTCTCAAAAAAAAAAGTAAAAAAAAGTGTGAAAGACGTCACTTGCACACACCAAAGTGGAGTTTTGGCTTATTAAAACTTTATAATTATTTTTCTCCTTTTTATACTTTGACTTGTTGCGGCTTATTTGTATGAGCTATCATTGAAAATAATAGCTTAATTATGGGTTAATTACTTACTCTTTTTTTAGATAATGGTTGCGAGTACAGAAGTGCACGTAGATATGTACATATAGTCATGTGAAAAATTATTGGGACACGCCAGTTTGACCAGTTTTGGCTAATTTGCTTTTTTTGTTTAACGTTTTTTTTTTATAAAAATACAGCTCATTATCTAACAAAAACCATGTAAGTATTCATTTCAAACTTTGTAAAAAAATTTTAAAAATTTTACAATAATAACAAATTTTTTAATACTTTTTTTAGAAAAAATCTGAGTGAAGTTTTATAGCCCATTAAATTCTAGCCAGCTTATCTTCTAGAAAGTGCAAGTTTCAAGTGGATAAGAATTCACGTTGGTTTTTGATAATTTTTGAATTTGCTGACAGTGTCACGCATTTTGTATGTCCGAAAATATTTTTGTATGCAAGAAAATAATACAATCTTGAACAAAAAAATTATCAAAAATCAACGCGAATTCTTAGAATTAGAATTTAATGGGCTATAAAACTGCATACTTAGAATTTTTATAAAAATTCTTAATAAAAAGTTTTTAGGTGTTGATTTTTTTTTAATTTTTCAAATTTTTTTTTACAAAGTTTGATATAATATATAATTTTTGTTAGATAATAAGCTGTATTAAAAAATATAATAAACGCAAAACAAATAAACGGAAAATATTCAAAACTAGTCAAAATTTCGTGTGCCTATTATTTTCACATGACTGTATATTGAAAGAATGTTTTGGTTGCCATCACCAAGAAGTAGCGAGAAATTCGTTTGCAAACGGAGGTGCGACTGCAAGCAAGCGATTAAAGATCGCTTCTATAGAACCTCCGACCGAAATGGTGGACGATGGGACTCTCGGAACCCAGGGCGTCGAGCATGCGCCTTTTAAATATAACCGGAAGAGTGGACATCACTCCGATGGGGAATTCTACAAGGCCCGACTGGGTATCTATAAGTTCGAGATAAGAAAGGCAAAAAGTGAGTCATGGAGAAACTTATGCGAAACCGTAGAAGGTTACCATAAATCGACTCGATTTAGGTGAATCCTCGCGAAGTGTTCCGTACCCTTTGGATACTTGAGGGTCGAGAAGAGGGAAACTGTGAGATGTGCACAGAGGAGTCGCCTATTTCCACGCCAACTCCCCACCGTGGGAGCCAACCGGTGTTGGTACGGTCGACTGCCTTACATCATCCGGTAAATTACTGCAGAAATGCCGACTGCTCTGGGCGATTAATTCTTCCAGGCCTTTCAAGTCGCCTTCGCCGGATGGCATTAATTCTGCGCAGCTGCAAAAGGATGTGGCAGTCTCGTGTCGCTGGTTCACCCCAAACTATGCGAGCTGCCCAGAAGAGGGTAAATCCCGGGGGGAAGCGTGCGTTTTACGTTCATTACCAAAGCAGGAAAAAGCTCTCCTGTATCTCCGAGGGACTTCAGAACAATCAGTCTCTCTTCTTTTATATTTAAAATTTTCGAGAGACATATAGACCTGCCTATAAGAAATAGGATTCCTCGGGAGCTATTGAGCCTTTTTCAGCATGTCTACATGATGCGTGAAATCTGCCTTTCACATAATTGTCAAAGTCATAGACAAGCTAACAAGCTAACAAGTTAAGAACAAAGATTTTGCAGTTGGGGCTAAGAGCGCTGACTAATCTCGGACTTGAGAGTTACTTTGTAAAGCTCATCTCTCGTATGCTATACGACAGAACTGGCACAGTGGAATGGGGAAATTGCCTCTGACCAGCTTAAAATGAGCTGATGCACTACACAGGGAGGTGTCCCTGCACCTTTTATCTGGATAGTCGTGACAAACGATGTCCTGGAGGAATTGGATTGGAGAGGATACCAGATTATTGCCTACGCGGATGATGTGGCATTCAGGAAAGCTCTTGGACACTCTTTATGATCTTATGAAAATGTACCTGAACTTGCTCACAAATTAGAGCGAATTAAAAAGTCATCGGTAGCTCTTCCCTGCTGTAAAAATGTCATGGGGAAGGCCCAAGATCTCTATGCTCTCTTTCAACCCAGCGTACGGCAACTCGACGTTTCTTAAGAGCTTTGAAGTCCTACCGTAAGACTTGGATCGAAGTATTCCGCTGTCCCCAAAAGGATTCTTTTCCACGCAAATACATCCAAGGGGCGAATGGGAGAATGGCGATCTCTAGAATAGAGGTGCAACAAACATCTTCCCAGATGGATCGGAGTGGCGCTGGAGAATCGGAGGAGGTCAGGAACTTTCAATAGACCTTTTGTTCAGACACGCGGATGTCTGCAGCGTTTTTCAGGAAGAGGTTGCCGCTAGGGAGGTAAGTAACTACTCTCGTAGTCAAGCAGCAACCAGATCGCTGGGATTGATAATGGTACGATCGGAGCTGATTGGGGATTGCAACTACCTCGGAATACTACCAAATCAAGCTGATTTGGGTTTCAGGACACAGTGACATCTCTGCAAATTGCAGGGCTGATGAATTGGCTAGGCACGGCACCCTCGAGACCATCACCTCGGACAGGGAGGGCATACGAGTACCGTTGGCAATCTGCGGCCTGCTTCTGGGCAGATGAGCTCATAGTCGGCTCAACGAGCGCTGGGTGAAAACCCTGACATGCAAGATTCTAAGGCCCTTCTAGCCGGTTGTCGACTGCAGGCGGTCAAGGGACTTCTGCAGCTGGATAAGCGCCAGCTCTTCATTCTTACAGGTCTACTAACCGGACATTGTACTTTAGGAACCCAGGCGCTGCGACTTAATATCATCACCGCACTTAATTCTCAGCTGCCCAGTATTCGCTGGACCATTAAAAATAACTTATAAATGAAGTGGGAAATATATTTTCGTAGCATGCTAATTTACACTTACATATATGGTTTTGCCGCAACTAAATATGGCGATAAGCACAACGGTACTAAGATACTGTCAAGAAGCGCATTAAATTCTAATTAATCATTTTTGAATATAAACTTATACTTGCATAAATGTATGCTCGAAACTACAACAGTTGCCTGCTTTTTATACGCGGAATACTACAACAATAGCAAAAGTCATAATTACTAACCAATAATATGCAGCTGGTATCCTTAAAAGCCGAACTCCTGCTTGCCTTCAGACCGTATCTATGAAAAAAAGCTATAAGTTTTGCAAAGCGCGCTGCTGCCTTTGAATGGCTGTAGCTTCGAAGCGCCTGCATTCGTGGAAAACTTTTGCGTGAAAATATTTGCAATTCTTATCGCAACAGCAAGAAAGTTAGGGGCTCAAAAGAAAAATATACTTAAAAAAAAAACTAAAGAAAATACTTAAAATAATACGATATTAGCATATTTGAAGCGAGTCGAAACTGGTAGGCAACTGGTCACAGTGGTGGCATACTTTTAGGTGTGATACCTTACAAGCTCAGGAATTACCAAGCAATGTAGGGAAGAGTGTTATCAAAGCGTAGAAAGTATGCAAATCAGTTGCTAGCAAAAGAAGTAAAAAATATATACATACAAAGAAGAACAGAGTATAAAACATACATATAGATGAGTATGATCGTTGAATGATTTATGTATTTACGTAAATATGAGTAGATACTCGAGCAGTACCAGTGCAGTTGGCTACTCTTGGTTGCTGCTTTTGTATTTTTAATGAGCTTTATTGACGACCGCACCCCATCTTCTTTCGAACCAATCTCTGTCCAGTACTTTTTCTCTACCATCAACGCCGTCTTGGGTCAGTGGCAACTTATCCTCGGAAAAAAGCAAAGTGGCTTACGGGCATGACAGTCGCTAAACCCTCCGACCCTTACCATACGGAGAGCAACAGTTGTGGTGTGAACGTTTATTTTGCTTGTCGCCACCTCCACTTCAACTCCTGCTGTGCATATGTACACCCGAGTATATATGTATCTAAAAATAGCGTGTGGCTTTAAGGAGTTTTGGTTTTAGCTCGGATTTCCATAATGAAACATTTTTATTGCCATTGGCACTTCATTAAACTAAACTCATGAATATTATGAATTTTCTTACATTTTTTCTGACTTTCAATGCAATGCGCAATGCACAACAACACCAACAACAATAGAGTTTTAACAGCAACAGCGCAGTGGTTTGGTAAGCTTTGAGTTGAATGATATGAAAGAACGAGTATGCAAGTAAATATACGCCAAGAGGTGCCGCAGCTACCGCAAGCCGAAAGGATGTCGAAGGAGAAATATTACTTCTGGCATTTTTTGCTGCTTATCTACTTGGGCTCTTCCGGTTTTCATCTAACCAGACCAGACTTACGTATAGTATATGTATCGTCACCTGAAATGCAAAAAGGCGTAAGTAACAAACATCGTCACTGAAATGGAAAAAGTCGTGACTATATATACATTAGACTGCATCACCAAAAAAAAAGTTGCGATTTTTCCGCCGGGATTACAAAACTTGTTATATTTTACGACGTCCACCAAAATATTTTGGAAAAATATTAAGATTTAAGCGAGCTGGACCGATTTGAAAATACCTCCAAAATTGGAAATTTTTATGAATAAAAATAGTTTCTTTCTCTTTGAAAAAGTCCCCTCAGATGACAAAACAGATTAAGCTTAAAAAAATCTGCATAAATATATTTAAATATCTTTTCAATGGAATCGTAATAATGACATTTTTGATGCTGTTTTTTTTACCTTTTCAAAGATTGATTTACGAAAAACTTGAATAATTGGGCCAAAACTATTCTGATTTAGACTGAT
Source organism: Rhagoletis zephyria (assembly GCF_001687245.7). Classification (NCBI taxonomy): domain Eukaryota; kingdom Metazoa; phylum Arthropoda; class Insecta; order Diptera; family Tephritidae; genus Rhagoletis; species Rhagoletis zephyria. The sequence continues at coordinate 247,530 of NW_016157484.1, forward strand.
GGGATCTCAGTAGGAAGGTATTTTTCGACTNTATCTTTTCAATGGAATCGTAATAATGACATTTTTGATGCTGTTTTTTTTACCTTTTCAAAGATTGATTTACGAAAAACTTGAATAATTGGGCCAAAACTATTCTGATTTAGACTGATGGGATCTCAGTAGGAAGGTATTTTTCGACTATTTTTATTTATGTGCAAAAAAAAGTCATTCGTGTCCCAATTTTTTTTTTTTCAAATACCAACACATCTTAATTCAACTTTGAATGATGTTCGTTCATCCTACCTTTCTCTTTCGTCCTTTGAATGAGCTTATTAGCAAAGAAATAAAAAGGGTGAGAAAATACCTTTCCAAAGATACCCCACAAGTCTAAATCGGAAGAGTTTAGGTTCAGTTATTCAAGTTTTTCTTATACCAATCTTTGAAAAAAGTTAAAAAACAGCATTAAAAATCTCATTATTACGATTCCGTTAAATATTTTTTTTATTTTTTTTTTAATATTTTTGTGTAAACCTTTTGAGCTTAAACCGTTTTGTCATTTAAGGGGATTTTTTCAAAAAACATCTTTAAGAAACTATTTTTATTCATAAAAAACTCCATTTTTGGAGGTATTTTGAAATCGGTCCAGCTCACTTAAATCTTAATATTTTTCGAAAGTATTTTGGTGGACATCTTAAAATATAATAGATTTTATAATTCCGGTGGAAAAACAGTACCAGTTTTTTTTTTGTATGGGGATTGATGCAGTCTAATATACATACATATATATTTTTTCATAACACGATGTGGCGAGTTCTAATCGATGACATCCATCAAATAAATCAAAAAGTGAATTATGAATTTTTATAAGCTACGACTTTTTGCATTTCAGCGACAACGTTTGTTACGTTCTTTTGTATTTCAGGTGACGATATACTTTATGTAAATCTGGTCTGGTTAGATAAAAAACGGGAGAGCACAAGTAGATAAGCAGCGAAAAAACCTCGCTTCTATGTACATAGGTACTTAGCCTATGGTTTTGTAATATATGTAGGTACATATCTGCTTGTTGCGATTTGCCTATTGTTGTCAGAATCTACAACAAACGTTACTGCTACACTTACTATAGTTGCTTATGTGTTTGTGGTACTTCTGCAATTTCTGACGCAGTGATAAGAAATTAATCATTCATGCATCAAGCGGAATAAATGCAAAAGTAGTTATGCATCTATGTACATATATACGGTGGCGAGAACGTAAATAGGGAAAAGACATTTTGGCAGGTTTTGGCTACTTTTTTTTTGTTTAAAAATTTTTCATTATATTTTTATGAAAATATACATAGCTTATTATCCACAAAAACATTTGAATTTTTGTTTTTTTTTTTTTAAATTAAATTGTTTAATTTCTAATTTGTTTTGAGTAATCAGTTTCGTAGGCTATTAAATTTTTGTATAATAAAGTGCAAGTTTGAACTAGCTGGGACTTACAGTTGATTTTTGGGATTCTTCTGTTCGCGCATTTTGAATGGAAGGTCCACAAAAAAATTGCCAAAAATTAATAGCAAGTCCGAGCTACATAAAATTTGCACTTTGTTATACTAAAATTTAATGATCTACAAATTCACAGTCAAAAAATTCTAAAAAAAAATTTTTTTTAATTTTGATTTACATTTTTTTTCGGGATTTTCGGGACTTTTTTGAGACTTTTGAGACTATTTCATCGTTATATGTCGTATATTGTTATCGATATTATTAACGAATATTTATCAATATTGTTATCGAAATAATAAGCGAAATCGCTATCGACAAATTTATCGATACTTTTACTGATACATTTATCGATATTATTATCGATATAATAATCTTAATTGTTATTGATATGTTTATCAACATATTTGTCGAAACTTTTATCGATATTGAAATCAACATACATACTTATCGATATTGATACTAATATATATATAAATATTTTTATCGATATTAGAGTCGATATATGCAGACATTTTTATCGATGTTGTTATTGATTTATTTATCGATGTGGTTTTCGATATATTTATAATTATATATTATTTATAATCGATATTGTTAACGATATATTTATCGATATAAAATTTGTTATCGATTATGTATCGATGCCCGAATTTCCAATATAGATCCGCAAATCTCGAAGGAGTCCTGAAAATGCCGATAAAATCACATGACATAAAACTACCTTACATCATCTAGGTGAATATCTAGATGAAGAAAAGGATAAAGGCAAAGATATTAGGATAAAAACCAAAAAAAATATAGCATAAAGATAAAACATATTTAACATCAAGATTGTGACATTATAAGTATAATCTAGCCTGTAGTTTTATTCAAATTTATGTAACGTAAGTTTCACTTCTCCAGTGTGGCCCAGACAGATACGGGTATCGTGGCTACTACGTCAAACTATCGAATGTGAAAATCGGTACTTTTCAGGAGAGCAAAGAAACTGTTGTGAAAAATGTGGTTGTCATTAGGAAAAAGTGTGGGATTCGACACTTTGTTAAAGCCAGTATCCTCTGCTTCTAAGAAGACTAGAAATATGACGATTTGCCAACTTACATATCATTCTAAACGCATGAGCAAGGTATCGTAAATGAAAAAGAATTTTTGCACATTCGATAGTTTGACATGTAATATTTTGATAGTTTGCACATTTTTAATAAATGTTTGTGCAAATTAAACTCAAAATAAATTTAAATGAAAATACAAATGCGTGAAGGTAAAAGTGTGAATGCGCTCACATAAATATGTATGTATATACCAGATTCCCGTATATATATCCACGTCTGTTAGTTTGTGTATAAATACAATGCATGTTTTTGTGTGGAACGGAAATTTAGAATATGGCGTAAATACCAACACTTGAATACACTAAAAAATACATAAACATGTAATGGTAAAGCAATAAATAACAAAGTAAATAGAAAAACATATGCACACAGTGGATTGCGAAACACTGAATAATTTCAGGACTTTGGAAAATATACATTTATTTAGTACCTAAAACATTTTTTTGGAATTTCACGTTTTCAATGACCCAAGGTAAACAATGCGAGTCGATGTTGAATTTATTTTTATAAATATATGCTTGCAAATTCGTGCATGTATGGTATGTACATATGGGCACATTTGTTAGAAAAATGTTTGTTTCAAATTTGTTTGTTGTTAATCCAACGCATATGCCATGGAATAAATGTATTAGTGTCCGCTGAAACTAGTTTCAAAGAAAACATAGAAAACTAAGTAGGTGCATAGCAGTAAATAGATTACGCATCAAGGAAGAGATCATTGGTCCCACTAAAAGCTGATCGACTTCGCCGGAACCCAAACCATCCTAGTCTCCTGCACTGGGTTTCAGCTGAAAATAATTCATTAGGCTACATTATTGCCTTGCGGTCGATAGACAAGATCTTATTACAATAGACGAAAGTTACGATTTAAGTGTTTCGGATGCAAGTAAAGTCCTAGGAATAAGAGTTGACATGGTATATGGCGTCTGTAATTTAAGTGTAATCTGTCCCATAAAAGGAAAGATTATGTCCCATATATAGTAAAGTAAGGGGATGAGCATATCTTTATAGATTTTAAAGCCGCCATAGATGACAGGAAAAGCAGTTATCTAAGTAGGATTGGCAGATGTACTGACTTGATCTGGACAGTACTGATTTTTCCTATTCCCTAAACAAGTACGCTAATGTCTTGAATTTATAAAACCCGGTGCTGCCATTACCTGCCGAAGGGCGACCGCAACTAGAAACCACTCTTTTAGATCTTCCTCTGATCAGGAATCAAACGTTGTTGGCCCTACCAAGGCAAGAATTTTTCAATGATGTCAGTCAGTTCGAAAATAATGAAAGTAATGAAAGAAAAATTTGAAATCGCTTAAACTTCGATGTAGAAGTAGTACAGCTAAGGTAAGTTTTTTCAAGTAGTTTTTGAAATTTATCTGCTCTTTAAACATAAATTTTGTTCTGAAAAAATGGGTTAGTTAGGCACGTGCGCACGGAACAACTCAGTTTTACTCTGGGATGTCTATTCGTGGTTGCATTATTAAGCTCGTGGCCTCAAAGGAATGCAAATATAATACCGTGCTGCGAGAGCTAATTTAAATAGCGAGAATAAAATAGAAAAATTTCCATTTGAATAATGCGCAGTTTGTAAATGTACATACCTATAAATAAATGGTAAACGTAAAATGGAGCAATATTTGTGTGTTTAGAAAATTGCACTACGTTTATGGAAGTATATACGTAAATAGTACACATTTAATATTTTGCTACTATGTATGCATGTATGTACATACATGTACATTGGCAAATTAGCGAAATCATTTGGACTGCGTAAAATATTTGAAATTAATTGTATATTTTGACAGCTGTTAATGAATAGCTGCTGCAACAATTTGTTGCAAGTAAAACATAGTGCTATGAATTTAATCGGCAACAAGTCGATGAAGTTTAATAAAATTTTGGTATTTAAATATATGCTAGCCTGCAAAATTATCCTATGTACGAATACATTTTGGAAAGATCCTGGCTCTTCCTTAATGAAACATATGATTAATGGCAGAACGAGGTACTGGATTCAAATCGAAAAATTGCCAGGTAACTTTTTAAAAGGGCAAAAACATCACATCAGTGGGTCGAGTACAGGGCTGCTCTCACTGAATACTAAACCCATAAGACGTTTCAAGAGGTAAACGTCGGCACAAAAATGTTAGTGAATAGAGACATTGTCCAAAGCCTCTACAAAAAAGTCTACAAAAAATTCTTTCGGAGAAGCCTGCCAATCGGATGGGCCTGTTAAAAACTCGCTATCATTAACAGCAATAATGAAACCTAAAATACCTGCTTCAAGGTCATTTCCCAGGCTCTTCAGTGGAACAACACCAGTCGACTCCCATACTTTCCAAACATATGTTCTCATGGCTGAGAAATCTTAGTAGGTCTGGCTCCATCTTCGGTAGAGATAAGGCAATATGGGTAGTATCGTGTTTTGAACCATTCGACGCTGCAGGCGGACATGGCATATCTACAGCATTAATTCAGAGATGCTTTGATGTTATCATAGATCCCTTGGTATGTTTATTTAGGGCTAGTTATTCTTGGGAATATATAATGTATACTAGGGGGAAGACGGATAGTTTTGTTTGTTTTTAAATGGGGCAACAGGACCAAGACTCCAGCTAAATCATACAGATATATTAGTATAACTACCTTCATCTTAAAGACATTCAAAAGATTGCTAGACCTATATATTAGAGATAAGCTCAGTTACTAAGCTCCATTACACAACACCTAGTTTGCGCATTTCAAAGGAAAATCGATAGATTCTGCAGTGTTTGGTTAGTTAGATCGAAAGCGCCCTCATATTTAAGGAAGTTTCTTTAAGTAACTTCTTGGACATCGAGAGGGCTTTTGATAATAGTATCTACGGATCTATCTCAAGAGCACTGGTCCAAATAGGCATAGAGCTCTCTATTGCGAGGTGGATCGACACCATGCTTCGTGAACGTGATATAACATCATCCTAGGAACATCAGAGCCATAAGAAGATGCCCAAAGGGAGGTGTTCTTTCTCCTCTTTTCTGGTCCCTCGTGGTGGATAACCTCTGAACCAAACTAGATGAAAGTGGTTATGTTGCTGTTGGTTATGTGGAGGACCTGGTGATTTTTGTTATGCGAAAATTCGGCAGTACTGCATCAGCCGTTATTTAACTTATGCCTCCATAGTCTGATGGCCAAAAACGTTGTCGGTTGTCAGTGGCAGGATCAGTGAGAACGTGTTCAATTGCGGTTTCTCCGACGCTATGCGAAAGGAAATCAACTATGTAAGCAAATGCCAGGTAAAAATCCAGACCGAGAGGTCTGGTCAAATGGTTTGCCTGAATTACATTTCAGATATGTACACTGATACACAGACGCATCGAGGCAGAGCGGATGCGGGTGTCTTTGGACCTGGCACCAAACTTTCTATTGCAAGGGGTATTTGGTTCATGGCCTTTCAGGCCGAGGTAATAGCAATATAAATTTGTGTAAGATTTAACCCTGGAAAGGATTTAAAGGTGCCTTTATAGATATCTTTTCAGAGAGCCAAGCGGTCATAATGGTCCTAACCAATAGAACGTACACCTCTAGGCTAGTCAAGAAGTGCTTTGGCACTCTGCAAGCTCATCGAGACTCATAATCGAAGCGTAGGTAAACCCAGAACGCAGTAAGTACTAGGAAGAGGTGGAGAGTCTTAGAGAGGTCAGACCTTTTTGGTTATCGTTTTGCTTGGAAAATAACTCTACAGCTTTGGTAGCAACCTGTACAGGTAGGTATTTGGGTAGGTTAATTAGAGGTTCATATAATTTTCTTCCGGCCTGGCAAAGCCATGCTGTACTATGCCAGTGTTGCTCCCTACTAAATTATGTTCCTTCTTCCCTAATAACAACTTAGTCTAATTGCGAGGTATGGCTCGGATCCTTTGGAAACAAGGCCGGAGATATTCTGGCTAAGACGTCCGCTATATGATTTCCCCCCCATTTCCGTTGTGACCTAGAATCCAAAGTAGCTGGATGTTGGATCTCAAAGGATGATAATGCCTTAAACGCTAAGTATAAGGATTGTCTCATTAAGTAGCCTCAACGTAAGTTCAGCTCTGCACACCGATTGTTGGCACAAACTTCCGCTTGGAAAATGTTCTGGTATTTGCCCATGAGTACGGATAGCTAGGATCCAAGGATCAGAAATGCCTGCCCCAATACCTATTCGTCGTGCTATAATGGTGTACATCCATCTAGCCATCTGTGGACTGTACCCCCAAGAATTGCCTTAAATGATCCTGTTGCAGTAAATATTTGTTTAAGAAGCTTTTTCTGATCATAAATGTAATTGAATGTTCGCCATTGCATACATACATACCAATAGGTAGCAGCTTTGAAAAAAATAAAAAATAAATACTGGATATCCTGTTCCAGCTCTATTTACTAAATGGTTAAACTCAAAAACTTTATAGCTAAGCACCTCACTAACCGCACAAAAAATATAAAATAATTTACCAACAAATTAAATGTAAATAAACGAAAACTTTTCAATTTATCCAAATGTACAACCCCACTTTACGCCACTTTGTCACACATTCTATGCGGCTTTGTCAAATGTGCATTGGCATCGATAAACGGATGTGTTCGTTTAACACCTAAAAGTATGAAAACTCGTTCCCATACACTCAAACGTTGTGTTCTATTGCCGATAATGATAAAATATGCAACGCCACGGGCTTATAGTAATTAAAATACATGTTAATTACACCGTTACCCAAGGTGTGTGTGTGTGCAAGTGCATGTCTATTGATACCAGCTTAAAACGTATATATGACCTCATACATGCATCCATACATATGTAAGTACCGTTTATGTATACACCGTTTTAAATAAGCTGCGAGTATTTACACTTTTTTCATGGAAATTGTAATGGATTGTTCTTTAATAGCTTGAGACCATATGTATATTAAATGCTGTTAGTGAGCTACTTTCTACTTGCTTGCAAATACGTGCATATAAGAAAGTACATACGCGATCTCACTAGCGCCCCAACCACCCAAAATTTCTAATCGCCGTGTGCGCGCAGGTAATCATCGTTTTGTGCAATTGGCGGAAAAGTTATTAATTTTCCGAATTATTTGCTAAACGTACATATTTATGCACATGAACATTAACTGCATATCGAATTTATTGCGGCAACGCTTTCATCTTATATTCGTGCATATGCATGTACACTAGGGTGATCAAAAAAAAAAAAAAGATTAACGTCTTAATTTTTATGCTCGCACCCACTAGAATTGTTCTATATCAAAAAAAGTATACCCCTATTTTTTATTTTGAAATCCAAAAAAAATATTTAGAGGTCGCTCAAAGCGCCCAAAGTTTTTCATGTATTCTATATAGAAAAAAAGAATTGTAGTTACTATTAAAAATGGTTAAATAAAAAATTTGGTATTATTACTGGGAATCTCCTGCAGAGAAGCAGAGTTTTCCGATCGAAAAATATTGATTTTTAAGAACGCTATACCGTTTCTACGAAATGTTGTTTTTTTTTCATATAAAATACATGTAAAGCTTTGAGCACCCTCTAAATATTTTTTGATTTCAAAATAATTTTTGATATAGAACAATTTTAGGGGGTGAGAGCATAAAAATTCCGACTTTACTTTTTCACATGTTGTTTTGGACCACCCTAATGTACACACCCAGCTTACAGAAGTACATATATACACGAATAAGCGAACGGCGGGTCGGTAGAGATGGAGATCCCCCCACGATCAGGAGCTTTCAAAGGGCCTAGATTTTTCTGCAAATTTTGAAATTTTGTTAAGTTGATAAATTTGATTATTTATTAATGTGGCACAAAAATAAAGTTCCTGAAAATCACCCGGACTATCCAACTAACCTTTTACTAGTTGTATGGAGCTATAATGCCATACATATATAAATATGTATTTATACAGTTCTAAGGGCCGTTTTTTAAAGTAGGCTCAAAAATATATCTGTCCTTGAAACACATTTTTTCAGAACAAAATTTGTGTTTAAATGGCAGATAAATAAAATACTTGGGTGAGTTATATAAAGAGGACTAAGCTGAAAATTTATATTTGTCCTACGTTTTATTCACTTTTTTATTACTCACTTTTTAGAAACAAAATATACTTAGATGCAAGAATGTTTCATTTATTTTCGGTTCAGGAGCAACGTGCACATTTTGTGAAGCACTCCAGCGAAAAGGTAGCTATACATAATTCATTTATATTCTACTACATCTAATTTCAGTGGCAATTTTATTTCCGAAATGATATACATAATAAAAAGTATTAAAAAACTCCGAGGTATTTCAGCAAATAATAAATTGAAATATATGTTTTAGAAAATACTTATAAAAAGGCAAGATTATGGTTTGTAACCACTAAGGAAAAACTCACTTGATCTAGAAACTTTTAAATATTTATAAGATGTAAAGTTCGCTTCACTATTAATTGAAATAAGTTTGAACGCCTTCCATTTAACTGTCTTTTAAATGAAATCTATACCTAATTTTATTAGTTTCAATTCATTTTCGGCTTTCAATTTAGTATAAAAAAAAACTAAAGCAATTAACACCTAATCTCACACCCAAAAAATCGTTATTGTTTAAGTAATAAAAGGAAAGGCGCATTATACCAAAGTCAACCTCTCGACTTATGCTTTTTTGACTTATGCATATATGCATGTATATATCAACTACATATGTAGTTGTTTAAAGTTTCCACGGATTTCTACGTTCCAGTACCTAAATACATATCTATTGGTTTGTTGTTTAAGCTCCCTTATTGTGGCCATATTTTACTCCATTTACACCAATCAAGCAAATTTCAAATGTCTTCAACCCCGCAATTGTGCGTCGGTAACCGTAAAGCGCATTATAACGCATCAGTAGCCAAATTTGACATACTATGAGAAAATGTTTTGAGGAGATGTGGAAAGAAAACTACTTTAAACTACGCATTTNTCCACGGATTTCTACGTTCCAGTACCTAAATACATATCTATTGGTTTGTTTTTTAAGCTCCCTTATTGTGGCCATATTTTACTCCATTTACACCAATCAAGCAAATTTCAAATGTCTTCAACCCCGCAATTGTGTGTCGGTAACCGCAAAGCGCATTATAACGCATCAGTAGCCAAGTTTGACAAAATGTTTTGAGGAGATGTGGAAAGAAAAATACTTTAAACTACGCATTGCAAACCTATTATGTGATATGGAAACAATCGCTCACACAAACGCCCACACAAATGATAGAAGAATAAAAATGAGTTGAAGATGGCTAATGTCAATATTTGTGTGTGTTCAAAAGCAAAACGGCTGCGTAGACATACCCAGTAAACAAAATTTGGCTAGATGCTTTTTACTTTAAAATTTACGATATTTTGGTAGCTAGCAAATAGGCGCGGCTTTTTGATGAAGCTCAGCATTAGAAATCGTACTGGCTACTTCCCTCGGGTTACCAGATTGTTTATTTTTTTTTTTTTGTTAGAAAAAAGCCTTCCAGAATATCTTTTTTATTAAATTTTTTTAGGAAGTTTTACGTTAGTTGCATGCAGTTTTTGCCTCAGAAGACTCCTAGTAAAATTTTCCGCAGATTAATTTTCTAGAACACATGAACCCTCTAACGAACTTCCAAATTTTCTGTTTGCGGGGTTTCTTGAAGTAAGGCTGAAAACGGCCCTTTGTTCGAGAATGTGGATGATTAAGGTAAGATCTTGTTAAATGGTCTCATTTGAATCGTCTAAAGATCGGGAGAGACAGCCATATTAAGTACTTGTCCAGTAGTGCTGCGTGTGACCTTGAAGAGGACCAGTTCAATGACAATGCAACTCTCTACAAGGCATCCCGTTTCACACATGCAAATGTGTATTGGTGTTTGCGCGTACAATACGAAATGGCCGCTAGCTATGGCAGCAGCAACATCAAAATACACGTACGTATCAACACAAAGGTGAATTTTATTTGCGGCACATTTGCCCTCCGCTCGTATTAATGTACATAGTATGTATGTAAGTACATACGTATGTTGTGTAAGCATTATTGTTTGGATTTACGTTTGGAAATGAAAGGATGATGGTGGAGCGAAAACAGGCGCACTAACCAAGCCGTTTGTTCAATTGGTCGGCAGAATGCAATTGCCGGGGCGGTCACAACGCATAAGCGTTGGTATCGTCGCTGCTCCTGTTGCCGCTGCTGCGCCGGTTCCGGCTGTTGGTATTGAGAATTAAGGTGAAACAAAAACCACAAAAACCCTAACCTAACCTAAAAGCAAAAATAACATGCAAATATTGGCCGCTGGCATTTGGTTGGTTGTGTGGGCAGCAGCAGCAATGTTGGGCAACAAAAGAAACAACTGCAACATACATAAGAATAACAATAACAACAATTCAAAAGGAAACAATGCCAAAAAAAGTGATTGAATGAATGGGTGTGTGTGTGTGTGTGTGTGTGTGTGTGGGGAGTATTAGGGCAAATAAGTGCATACACGCATACAATCAAACAATTGCTTTCGAAACAAATACATACATACTTACTTACATATGTGAGGCTGTATGTAGGAATGTAGCATTACAAAAGCCAAAGGATACCAAAGGCCAAATTGTGTTGCGAGGAGTATTTGTGAGTTTGTATCTGTTTTTATTGTAGTTGTTGTATCACATTTTCACCGGCATGTGGACTATATAGCTATGTTCTAAGGCTTTAAAAAATAAGACTAGGGGAACATTAAGCGCATAATGCTATAACAACAACAACAACAACAACAACAACAACAACAAACAATATGTGTGTACAAAAAGTGCGTTGAACTGACATGAGGTAAATTTAATTTGTATTTCATATGTATACCTATGCATATATGTATGTATGTATATTGATATTATCTATGCCGCCTCATACTCACAAGCTTACATACCTACATATAGCACACTTATAAGCACTGTCCTCGACAGGACATACAGTAAAAACACGCTTAAGTACCTCACGGAAATTTTTTTAGATTTTTGAGGCACTTAGGCGGGTCGGGTACTTAAAAGAACCCGCTTAAGCACCCGCATCGAGGAACATAATTTTTTTGCTGTAGCATTGTAGCATTATTTAAACACATTAACACATAAAAAAAATTTGATTAAAATGAAAAAATTGATAAAGCAATGTTATGTAATTTTTACTAGAATTAAATTCTTTAAAAAGTAATTGGTTGTACATATTTATACATACATACATACATACAGTGTTGGATATATCACTTTGAACCAAATTCAAAATTATATTGTTTGCCACTTATGTTTATTTATTAAATAAATACATTTTTTCTCAGAAGTATTATGTTTTTTTTAGGTACAGTTTTAAAGTGTAATAATGTGCCAGTTTCAAGTGGCTAAAAATTACCATTTAGTTTTTAGATTGCTTGGCGAAAATTTATAAGTAAAATGGTAAATGTGGTACGAAAAATTCAGGTACTTAGGCGGGTTGGGTAAATAGGCGGGGAGCTCCATAAGAGAGGGATTTTCTTCAGATTGCATTAAAAAATGCACGGTGCCCAAAAATGTAGGCAACTTAAGCGCATTTCACTGTAAAACATGTGCCGGCCAACTTCAATGCCACGAAAGGCAGGGGCTATTCGATTTGACCGGCGCGCCGCTGCCGAAATATGATACTCTATGGTGCCAAGCATAAGCCTCAGTATTTACCTGAATCACTATTTTGCTGCTGAACGAAAGTCAAGTCCAAAGCATATCCCGTGAGCGAAAGCTTTATGAAGTATTCTATAGATTTGATACGAATGCACACAGGGTAAGAGCTCTTTTACGTCGTTGCTGTTCTAAGAACAAACAGATAGCTCCACCTCGAAAAGTAGTTTGGATTCAGAACATATGATCACAGTTTTATAGCGTCATCTTTGACTGGGCGACTAGACTATGTCATCCTGTGTCTGAGTGAGGAAAAGCTTCTAGAAGCTACAAAAGTGGTGTCAAATTAATGTTCTTGGGCTGGAGATGTGCAATAAGGTTCTGCTTTTTCGAAAAGAGTTGCCACCTGTTAAACTCAAATTATTTAATAATCAATGCCATCAAATTAATCGATGCCAAATTAAAGCGCTTGGGGCTGGAGATGTGCAATAAGGTTTTACTTTTTCTAAAAGACTTTAAAATAATTAAACTCAAATTATTTAAAAAGTGAAATCAATTATCATAAAATGAGTTTCAATTGAAATGGTTTTGAAAAGCTTTGTTTCTTAACTTAACTGTAGAAGGGTTGCCACCTGTTTAAAATATCAAATTCGATATGTTTTAAGGAAATAAGATTATAGAAATATGTATCACCACATTGGTGCCAGATGTAAAGGAGTTTAAGAGGGTAGTAGTTTGTAAATATTTTGAAGAGGGCTGCCATCTGTTTGAAAAGTTGCATTGATATACAGTGACATATTAAACAAAGGAGTGTTAAGAAATCTTTAGTTTGAATACTAAGAATATTTTTGAGGTGTTTAAAGAGGGTTGCCACCCGTTCAAAAAGTTAAATTAAAATTATCTAATAAGTTAAATTACTTAAATATTAAAATGATGGTGTCAATTGGAAGAGGTTTAAAGAACTTTATTCGCGAACTATATTTAGGGTGTTGCCACATGTTCAAAAAGTATAACTGATCTTAATTTATCAGTTAAATAAATATGTATCACAATGTCAGACCAAGGAGATTTAAGAAGGTCTTAGCTTGAAAATATTTGCATTAAGAGAGTTGCCACTTGACTGAAAAGCCGAATTAAATAAAAATTCAAGAAATAATAAAATACAGGTGTCAGAGGAAAGAGTGTTAAGAAATATTTATTTTGAACATTTGAAATATTTGAAAATGATTGCCAGGTATTTAAAACGTTACATTCAAATTATTTAATAAGATAAATAAATTACGCTGGATCACAAATTTTAGTTTGGTTTTTGTTCTCCACACGCCACTATCCAATTCCTATGTATGTAGAACAGCTCGGTGATTCTGAAAATCGAGTTAAGTTTTTTTTTTATGGATACGTTTTTGTGATATTTGCAATTTACCATTATTCGGCTTAAAATAGGAGTGGTTCCACTTAATAATGTACATATATCTTAGGAATCAATTGAATAATTGTAATACGAAATACGGAAAATGAAAGCCAACGAAATTCTCCATAAACCGTATATACACCACGTTTCGATAGGCCCGACAGTTTCTGAGAAATTAATAAAACACTCTAGATTTTTTTTTTTTATATCACTTCGATACTCACTTCACTCTACCACCCAAGTCACTACGAAAAACTTCACTTTTATTGTGTTTTCACTTCGCTTGAAAATTAGCAAACGGCAGCACTGCTACGAACGATTGCCAATATCGCTAACTAGTAGGGAGGTCCCTATTCGAGTCTTCTTTGGTATTCTCATTGGATTGCCTGTTTATTTGACAATCCACCGAGCAACCCAATGTTGGGAAGTTTGGAATTGATAGTTAAATTCTTCAGTGAAAAAGGAACATCTATATGTATAAACAATTTTTATTAAGCAGATTTGTAGCTGCCTTCTTTTTCGAACTTTTCAAATACTTTCGGTTATGAAAAAGTAGTTATTAAAATTCCTGTAAAAGCTATTTTGTCCCATTTTGTAACCAATTTCAAGATAAAAAATACGGGTCTTTTTATTTTCTAGGGTTGGCTGGAAAAACTTTGGACCACCCTAATGTACTACATACATGCATAAACATGTATGTATGCACACGGAGGATAAGTTTGAGTGAAGGGCGATGACGAGGTGCAAAAACACGATACGCAATGGCCAGCATCAGGAAGCATTCGTAACAAAAGTGAAACCCTTTTTTAGCCAAAACAGGCGATTAAAGGGATAACCTCCTGTCCGTTGGCAAAGGCTAACAAACAAAAACAAGCACACATGTGCGATCACTCACATTACCTCTGCACAAATGCAGAAATATAGATACGAAATTTTACACAACAAATTCCGTAAAGATAAATTACAAATATTTTAAAATATGCCAAAGGCCACTTACGAAGAGTTCGTGGGGTTGGTGCGGGGTCGTGTGGCAATGCGGGCGGACAAAGTTGAAGCATCATCATGTGAAGTGTGGCTTTGAGTTAAAAATATTTTTAATATGAGAAAAGAGCTGCACAGCACGCTAATGGAAGGAGACAAATGGCGGAGCGCAAGCTAGAGCGGGTACGAGTGCACTCTTCATGGCCGTAGGCGCAACAAAAGGACTCATAAAGTACCGGAAAAAGGGGAAGCAATGGCATGTGGGCTGTTAAAGGGAACCATCCAAACTGGACGTCAGGCGGGTAGCCCATTTCGTTGGTGCCGAGTTAGTCAACACCAATACAGGCATATTTTATATACATACATACACTTACACTGCGTATACATACTTATTTGTTCATTTGAATTTTTTTGAGAGAAAATTACGCCATGGGCTGTTACAAAGATTTTCAGGCTCCACCATTGGAGATTTAACGAAATAATTTATTATTATAAAGTGTATATATGTATGTATGTATGTATTTGGATCCATGTGTGTACATGTTAATGTATGGAAGTTATAGAGGCGTAGGTAGGTATCTTGTGCCTCAGGCTATTTGCAGCATGAACTTTTACAGATATACAAATATATGTTCCTTAGTTCCTCGGTGTGGTAGTGACAGTTATCAAATGAGTAAGGTTTATTAAAAAATTAATAAAATTCGAAATCTACCTTCCTAACTTCTTAAATTTTTAATAAATACCTTAATAGTATAATATTTTTAAACAAGCATTCTAAATATGAAAGCGGAAAATAAACACGGAGTTTCCAAGTAGGGTTTGAAATTTCAAGTCTCTAGCTCATCCGAAAGTTGGTGAAAAAAATATTGCAAAATTTGATCCAAACAAATAATAATATATTTATAAATCAGAAGTAATCCAAGCAAAACAGGGAGGGATGCTCATCCTAACTTGGGCACGAGTTGCTGGCCCATGCAGCGTATTCTCCCGATTTATATTTTATTATTATTTTGCAAGCAAAAACTACATAAATTCCAAATGCAATAATGCAAGACCATTTGCACAAGATGGTAAACAGCCCAATTCAATCTCGTCCGTATAGTTCAATTGATGTTCCAGTTAGCGAGTGGATAGACCAACGAATGGAGGAACCGACAGAAGAGTGATGGCAAACAGAATCCAATAATCGTTTAATCGCTTAATTGATTAATCGAAAGCAGTCGATTATTAATTACAATTATTCGCAGAAAATTAACAGATTAATCGGTCGTTTCGATTCAAATTGAGAATAAATAAAAACCACCTCATAAGTTACAAAAAACTGACGGTTTTATTAAAGGATACATTTCTTCTAAAATCGTGGAAACTTACGCTTTGAATTCGGTGTGTAAACAATCGAGAAAACTACCAAAATAATAAATGAAAAGTGGAAAGGTGGTATACCATATACACCCCTTATACACCCCTTGTAAAAATTTTAAGCGCATCCCACATTGACAAGTTTTAAGAACTAAACTTTTTGTTATTTAATTTGTGTAATTTTTATAAAATTGTGTGTATTTTTAACAAAAATGCGTATGAATCAAAGTATTAAAAAATTTCAACTAACTTTCGCAAAAAATTTCGTAATTCGATTTCCTAGAAAGATTTGGAATATGCAGTTATGTAGCCCATTCAATATTAGAACAATAAAGTGCAATTTTTTTTTTCGTCCTTACAAAATATTTTCAACGAAAAATTTTGCTAAAAATCAACGCTAGCCTAGGTCGCCAATTGTTGATTACGTGATGCTTAAATTTTTACTTCTAGAAAGAATTTTATTGGAAAATTGGAAAACGCTGAACTAAGTTTGCATATTGAGCTAAAGGCGACTTTGTTGAGATATAAAGCGCCCCTTTACCGAAAAAAAATATATTTTAGGCCTACTGGCCTAACACACATATTTGGGTAACCAAAGTAGCCAACGAAAGCAAGGGCGCCCACGATGGAAGGACCAAGTGCACAATGGAAGGCCCAAGTGCGGAAGGACCTGTCAATCGGAGAAGCTTTTTACCCTCGGCCCAAACCGACAAACGGTTGCAGTGCCAGACAAGAAGAAAAAGTTGGCCTTAGTATCAATGCCGAAGCTTAAGCTGGATGGTCTGACCCTCCAATTTAAGCAAATCAACAGGTACGTCAGAGTAATGCTCGAGACGCCTCCAATGGGGAGGATAGGATGAAAAAGGCCTCAGTGGTATTCTACGCAAGCAAAAATTTTCCAGGGTGTACCTGAGCCTATCGCTTTCTTTTTAACACTAGATATTAACAGCTATAGTAAGGCCGATACTATTGATTTGTTGGAGAGCAATGGGGAAAGAAACATTTACGCTATCAAAGATCGACGTGACGCGAGAGTGAGGACTACATCAACGGCAGCACTTTACAACTTATTGCATATCTTGACGGTGGACCTAACGGCCAAGAATATAGCGTCCAAAGACGCTGCCAGACTTAATGCCACGGGCCAGGTCCTACGGGAACTGTAGTACCAGTAGCGTGCAGGATTCCAGATCTGAACTTCAAGACAAACTTTGCAATTGTCTGTGTGAGGCTCAGTCTCAACAAATTCTATAAGATCTCGGGCCACTGAAACATTTTATTCGCGGAAGTACTGGCAATAAATAAGGCTACGTAGCGACTGAAAATCAACCTATCAAATAGAGAGGTGAATTTCTATATCGACGGTCAGGCTGCGGTTAGGGCACAGCAGTTCTTTGAGAAGTGTGGCAGAGTGCAGGGCAGATTTGGATGCAGTGCATGCTTACACAGGCGAAAATCTCACAGTGTCGCGGGTAGGTACATTGGGTTCACGGGCAACGAGGAGGCTGACAGGCTTGCCAAAGAAGGTGCTATGGGAAGTGCCAATTTCTCTCCAAGCGATTTCACGAGAGCTCGACCTGTTCATGATCCGTAAGGCATAAAATCTGTAAAGCAAAGCACAAATCTGTGAAGGGTCCTTGATTATGAGCAGGTAGTATGACATACATATCACGAGGCTCCTCCTATGCCTCAAGAAGGGGAACCCTAGGCTACTGGCTGGTGTTCGGATCAGTGCGAGATGCAGAAAAGAAGCGAAGACAGTAGAACCTATTCTCTGTAAGTGTCCTGCTCTTAGCGGACTGAGCATTAGTCTGCAAGAAGCAGGCTTTCTGCCGGATCGGAAAGCCGCCACCTGGTACTCAGTGGTTAACTGTCTTATGTGGTCTGGCAACGCTGTGGTCCTTAATCTTCTCTGCGAAGGCACTTGAAAGAATTTTGAAGAGGGCGAGGTTCTGTGTTTCAAATCGGTTAAATGTGTCCTAATTTTTTCAATATCCATTTGAAAACTGTTACATAACTCTATTAATCAAGCCGAGTCGAGAAAATTTTCGCACTTTAAGTACTCGAAATAGAGCAAACTTTCCTCATATTTGCCAGTCCACAATACATCGGTACAGCTATTATCAACATCGGCATTACAGTAGTTAGTACTCGACGATGCCGCAACCACAGGAAGAACACAAATAGCAGGAACAAATTGCACTTTTCAGTTTCTACTTTTCATTGCCCCTAAAGAAATGCACTCACAACGTTTCCTTCTATTATGGCCACAAAATAAAAATAACAGCAGTCGAGTACGGTAAGGCTTGTTGGTAAGATGGTTATCCTGGTAACTGCGATAATCAAACACATACACAAACGAGCATGTTACACGTCAACATATACACGCCTATGTACATATTAGGAAGGTTAATCCCGGGATCCCGGCCTTTTTTAGATTCCGAAAACCCCGGGATTCTTGGCAAATAAACCCGAGATTTTTGAGATTTGTAATTTGCACTGATTGCAATAATAGAAACTCCTATTCTTGACCAGTATTGGCTATATCTTTTTATTTTTTATTTAATACCTAATATTTTTTTATAAATGTTTAGCTCATTATACATATAACACCGTGCGATAGGAAATTTTACACACAAAAATCAATATATTCGTGAAAATTTTAACAATGGGCCAAATATATTAAAATTGCGTTTTTAGTTTTTCACTCTGACGTCAGTAATTCAAAAATTATTTAAAAAATTCAGTGAAATATGCTTAGAGTATAAGTATGAGTATCAAATTAAAGAGGAAATTCTGTAGAATGTAAACAGAATCAACTTTATGGTGCATAAGTATGTATTGAAAATGTCCTTATAAAATTGTATCCTTGAAGTTTCGCAATATTTGTTTTTGAAAAAATTATATGTTAAAGGCTTATATAAACTCGATAACATCCTCGAGTTACGTCCTTTTAACTTTATCAGCTTAAAAAATTATCCATTCGTCATTGTGAATCCAAAAAATTTAAATTTTTTTTAATTCTAAAGAAATTTTCTCTTTCATTTGGTACCCAAATTTTTATTCTACATTGCGTTGAATTTTTTAAATAATTTTTTGAATTAAACATATCTTTGAAATTACAAAGTCTTTTAGAATAAATCCTAACGCCAGAGAGAAAAAATAAAAACGCCACTTTAAATAAAAAGTAGGTTTCAAACCCATTTATTTATTATTTATTTTTTGGTAGGAGAGTTTCTCAAAACAATATAGAAGCAATTTTGACAATCCCGGGATCGTAAAAAGCGAAATATTTAACATCCCCAGTACATATACACATACATACAAATGTGACCAGAAAAAGGTTATGTTGCCTATTTGAACATATGGCTATGGTTGGTTGCTTGGTCGGTTGTTGGAATGTCATTTGCTTGTTTGCTTGGTTGACTGGTCTTGGCGATGACGATGGCGATGACGATGGCGAAAGTACGGTTGACTGCATGTGTGCTTCCGTTAAATGATGTGGTGGCCACTTTTCTTACGTTCCGAACGCCATACACATATCTTCCAGGGTATGTTGGTGTGTGAGTGTGCTTGGTTATACGGTTGAATTTACGTTAATGGGGGTGGTGTATTCCAAACAAGGCGCGCACGAGTATTATTGCAAGTTCGCTAGCGCTTGAGGTGCTTGAAGTGCTCTGTAGACGGTTGAAGTCTGAGGTGGTTACTTGTTTGGCTGGCTGCTTGCGCGCACGCTACTCCTTACAATCGCCGTTGGCTATTCGAAGGCGAATGAAAAACCACGCTTCAATGATTTTCCTCATTGGCATTTTTCTTTGGTCCTTCAACCGCAAACTCATATGCTTGGAACACATATGTGTGTATGTATGTGTGTATAAGACGACGGCACATATGTTCGTCCTCCGCTTAATTATAGGCATACATGTACACATGTATAGTGGCTGAAATTCCGCGAGCTCGAGAAGTGTACGTCAAAGACTAGTGCATGTACAGACACATGTATGTATGTATAGAATTTACTTTGCATGCTTGTGTTTATTTCCGCAAATTGCCACAGGAACCTACCTGCACAAGTACACCTTCATCAGCAACGCTGTGCACATGCAAACAATTGTACATACATATATATGATGCATGTATACGAATATGTATTATGGAGAACTTTGACAGCGGCATCTGTCAGATCCAACAACAATCAGTACGTTCAAATTCTCCCAGCTCATTTGCTGCATTATCAGTCCATCAAGAGTCCTTCTGCTTTTGCACTTCTTACATTTAGACATTTTCTAGTGACTACTCTCATCGTCCCTATTTCAATCGCCGTCACTGTTGATATTCTACCTTCACCTATACACATTTCTGGACACATTTCAGCCGGAAGCACTTGAGCGAATCTGACCTCCGAGGGCTTTTGCTTCAGTTCTCTTTGCTCCCTTTACCTGCGCGTAGTTCAGTGCAAAAATAATAAGACAGTGTGTTCAAGCGCAGGTCCGCTGCTATTGCTTTTGCTGCAGTTAAGTTGAGTTTCCAGCTGGGTTTTCCCTTGATTTTGACGTTCGTCGTCGGCATTGATGTCATCTTCAGCAGCACAAGGCGACTTACTGCGTTGTTGATATTGGTGGTTCTCAGCACATAGCACATGCAGCCTCTGATTTCTGCCACTGGAATAACGTGGCTAGCAACAACGCGTACGTCCTGCTCTTCAACGTCAAAGCCAACGCCATCATCGTCATCTCATCATTAAGAGTGGCACAGTGGCTTGTGGCATTTTAAACCATTTCTTCATTTTATAGATTTACATCCGTAAATGGAATGAAAACAGAATTCGATAAAGCCAGGCGTATCTATCGTCCGAGAGCACAATAACTGAAGAAAATGTGCTTGATGGGCAAATAAGGTAGTTTTGGTTCGACAGACGGAAACTTCAGTTATCACGAACACAACTCCGTAGTGAGGCTTATCGACTTCGCCACGGCACGGAACATGGTAGTTAATGGTATCACACCAGCATCGTAACATCCCCAAATTCTTTTAGGTGTTCCTGATCAACGAACCCTGCTACAAAACCGTCAAAATAGACGCACACATACAAGACAGAAAGTAAGCGCGACATATGCGAGCGCAGCCGGCAGGGTACCAGCAGCATGTCCGAATCACTTAACAACTACATACGAGTACTTCGTTCGCCAAACTAACTCAGGCCAACGCACACAAACGAATTCTCAAACAGTGAACGGCACTAAGCATATATGTAAATCACCGAACTTGTGCGAGGTCAGGTCAGTCTAGTGTTCCTCCGATACCACCATGTACCCGATGCTACTCAAAGTTTCGCTAGGGAATACTCGATTCTACTTGTACTGGAAAGTACTCAGATGAAAAATTTTAGTTCAACGACCATTTACAATGTAACAACATACAGTGGAGAAAGGCTTATGAAGAGCGGAGGAAAAATTCGTTTTGATATCCTCCTATTTTGA